>NW_005872273.1:63206-80616 GCF_000147115.1 Myotis lucifugus | reverse complement strand
CCTCAGGCAGGGCCCATCCTCATCAGTGAGGAGCCTTTTCATGGCCTGGCTCTCCAGCCTGGCCAGGGCTCCCAGGGGTACTGTTGTATGTCCTGGGACAGAGCCATGAACCCACTCAGCCCACCCCAGTCCCTGGAGGGGACCCCAAGGTGGGTAGGATGAAGAGACAGAGCAGACAGGTGCAGCCACGAGCAGCTCGATCTCTCCCCACCAGGGAGAGCAGACCACAGGGCCACACAGCAACCTGCGTGTGTGACAGGCTGCCGACAGGCATGGGTCCCCATGTGACAATGTGAGACAAGGACCCCATGGCAGGAGGAGGAGGGCAGCAGGCGGGCACACCCCTCACTCCTCACCCTGCTCCGGCCCAGCGCCCACCCACCTGTCTCCATGGCGGATCTCCTGCCTCTTCCGTCCGTCGAAGGACACCCACACGGTGTTCCTTGCTTCTGGTGACAACATGATCTGCAGGGATCAAGAAGACAGGTGTGACATCTCAGAACCCTGCCTTGGAGGGCGGCACCGACTGGGGGGCCTTGGAGGTGCCCACAGCACCCGCTAGAGGCCAAGGCCAGTTCTGGGAGGAGAAGACGTCCACCCTCTGCTGGAACCCAGGGCCAGGCCCTGCTCCAGCTCACTGACTCCACGCAGAGCAGCCCCCACTCCGTGGGGACAGAGCACCCCGAGGGGCTGCCCAGCTCTCAGCGCAGCCCTGGCCCCCCCACCCCCCCCACCCCCCGGCAGTGCGAGCCCAATGGGCAGAGATGAGGACAGAAGGGGGGGACCCTGCGGGGGAACCGGGGGACGAGGCCGCTGGCAGAAGTGGAGGTCAGCACCACGAGCCCCCCTGGCGACAACTCGGCCTGGAAAGGGTGGCGAGGGCTCTAACCTTGAGTTCGACTCCTGCAGGGACCACGATGGCCCGGAATGACACGCAAGTGGGGACAGATGGGAGTGATCATGATGGCCGGCACGTTGGGGTGGATCATGGAGGCCCCGGCCGCCACTGCGTATGCCGTGCTGCCCGTTGGGGTGGAGACGATCACGCCTGAGGAGCAGTTGCAGGCTCACTCTCCATGCACCCCCTGCCCTCGTGGAGTCCCAAGGCGCCCACGACAGACCCGATGCCCACGTAGGCTCACTCTCCATGCACCCACCGCCCGCGTCGAGTCCCAGGGCACCCATGACAGACCCGATGCCACATACCATCACCCTGCACCGTGGTGATGAGGTGCCCGTCCAGGTAGACGTCCACGTTGGACAGGTAGGAGGAGGGGCCTCTGTCAATCACCACTTCGTTTAAGACCTGGGGGAGGTGAGGCCAGCACACACTGAGGGGCGGAGCAGCCTCCAGGTGGGTCTGTGCCACAGGCACCTGTGCTGCTCCTGGGCTGTCTGGAAGGTCCTGAGGGGGGACTCCCCTTGGGGTCCAACCAAAGTCCCCCACCTTCCCCTCCCGAGGCCAGGAGACAGCTGAGGACCAGCTGAGGGACGTGTCCACTGACCTGGTGCTGCATGACCTGCTTCCCGGCCTCCGTGTCCCAGTCCGAGGCCAGCACCCCATTCTCACTGACCCCGTTAGGGATGGCCATCTTCTTCCCTCTGAGCTCCTTCACGACCTTGACCTTCAGCCGGCTCCGGAGAATAATAGCTGCGTTCCCTAGGGACCCGGGCGGGTCACACCTCATAGCAAGCAGAGCCCCCCCTTGACCAGGGACCCCCCTTTCTCCTCCCAAAGCGAGAGCAACACTTCTGTCTTTTGTGATAACCCTCCACTGCCACTCGGCACGCAGTGTCCTCGACCTGGGACCTGCTCACACTTCTCGATGTTAGGAAACACGCCTGAGCCAATCAAGTGTAGAAATCGCTGAACCTTGGAGGGGGGAGGGGAGTAGGAGGGGGAAGGTGTGGGGTACCTGGTGATGGGAGGAGACTTGAGCGGGTGGTGAGCACCCGGTACAGCGCTGGGGACTGTACACGGGAAACCGGTAGTTCTGTTAACCAGCATCACCCAATAAACTCAATAGGGGGAGGGGGGTCTCTGAAACCTGAAATACTACGTTTCCCTGAACTCTTTAAAAAACCCCAAACCAAGGGAGAAGATGAGGCCGGGCTCAGAGCTGCTGTGGGTTCCAGAACATTCCGACTCACCCTGTATCACCTGAGTCACTTGGGTCTGAAAGTTCTCAAAGTTGAAGGGGGTCAGGAAGCCCAGCGAGCCCAGGTGGAACGCCATGACGGGAGGCACGCTGCCCTGAGGTCGACGGAGCAGTCACTAGCTGACCAGTTGTCCTGGTCACCCGTGTGGCTGACCACATGCTCCCCAGGGCCAGTGCCTGCAGGGGGCGGCGCCAGGCCGTGTGACGTGACCACTGAGGTCAGCAAGGCCAGGAGGGCCCTCTCCACGGCCTCCAGGCCTGACCTCTGACCCCTGGCTGGGCCATGCAGGAGTGAGGTGGGCTCAGGGCTCAGGACAGCCCGCTGGGCTCCTGTGCAGACTCTCCCCTCTGGGGCCACCCAGGGACCCGAACCCCAGGCCCTGGAGGGTCACCCCCACGGCCCCTCCCCCAGCTCCAGCACCACAGAGAGGTGCTGGCTGTCTGCACCCGCATCCGTCAGACCGAGAACCCTGACGCTCCCTGCGCAGCCCTGCAGCGGGAGGCCGCACGGACTCACCTGGAAGAGCGAGGAGGCGTAGAGCAGGGTCCCGTCCCCGCCCAGGCAGATGATGAAATCGATCTGGTTGGAAATGTCGTCATAGTCTAGAAGGAGCGAGAGGCGCGTCAGCCGCGGGAGGGAGCATGACTCTGTTCCCGCAGGCACAGCGCAGGCGCTCACCTTCTCGGAAGGTGCAGAACTTCTTCTTCACGGGCCCGAAGCTGTCGTCACCCACAATAGCAGGGTCTTCTAGAACCTTCTTCTCCACATACACGATCATGTTGTTCTCCTGGGGGCAGAGGGTGCGTCAGCCCCAGAGGCCCAGCTGGCCATCTCAGCGCTTTACGACCAGGGAGACCAATTCCCGCGTCTCGGCTGCGAATCGCCCTCACTGCCCAGATGGCCGCTGTGAAGCGAGCCTCCTGCCTCTCCACCCTGGCTCAGACCCCGGGGCCGTGTCCCCCCGACACCCTGAGGGTCCTGCTGGCTCAGACCCCAGGGCCGTGTCCCCCTGACACCCTGAGGGTCCTGCTGGCTCAGACCCGGGGCCGTGTCCCCCCGACACCCTGAGGGTCCTGCTGGCTCAGACCCGGGGCCGTGTCCCCCCGACACCCGGGGGGTCCTGCTGGCTCAGACCCCGGGGCCCGTGTCCCCCCGACACCCGGGGGGTCCTGCTGGCGGGATGAGGGGTCTGGGCCGCCGCACACCTCCATCAGGTACATGCAGAGCTCCTTGAAGGGCTGCAGCAGGCTGGCGTCCCGGATCTTCTTGATGACGAGGACGCTTTTCGGGGACTTGTTCCACGTCAACCGCTGGCTGGCAGGGTCCTGGATGTGCCTGAGGGAGAGGAGCTCTCGCTGCTGCAGGTGCACCACAGGCGTCAACAGCCCTAGGGCCGGGCCAGCCAAGTCCCGAGGGGCCGCCTCCCTCCTCCTGCCTGGAAGGCCCTGGCTGGGAAGCTGTGTCTCCCAGGCACTTGCTGCCTGAAGCGCCCACTGTGCGCCTTTCTGGTCCCTGATCTCCCCGCTGATCTGAGCTTTCAGTCCCGACAGCACCTAGGGTGACAGCCCTGCAGACCCGATCCCAGACAGACCAGCAGGGCCCTTTGCGGGGTGCCCTCACCCTCGCCCTCGCCCTCTCCCTCACCTTCTCCCTCTCCCTTTCCCTCTCCCTCACCCTCACCCAACCCCTCCCTCCATGGGAGGCAGGACACCAGGCCTCCCACAGACACCCAACCCACCCGCTTCGGACTCTGCCCGGAGGCCATGCAGACCCGCAGGACCCAGGCTTCCTGCTGACTTGTTCACGGGGTGGTGCAGCCCACGGCACACCTCTGCGTGAGCAACTCAGATGACCCCCAACTTTTACAGCTAAAAACCCCCCTTTAAAGTCAGTCGCAGGATCTGGGGTCAGTGACACGCCTGTGGTAACCGTGTGAACACATCACTACACGCCTGTGCACCAGAACGCACAGCACCCAGGACCCAATGTACCCGGGCCTGGTGGTGACGAGGGGCCGGTGGTGAGGAGGATGTGCATGGTGGGGGCAGGTGGGAAATCTATGTACCTCTCCCTCAATTTTGCTGTGAACCTAAAACTGCTCTAATAATTTTTAAAAATATGTTTTTATTGATTTTTGAGAGAGAGAAGCGGCGATGAGAAACAACAGCTGCTTCCTGCACGCCCCCTGCTGGGGGCTGAGTCTGAAACCCGCCACGTGCCCTGACGGAAGCGAACAGGCCACCTCTCCGAGCGCAGGATGGCGCTCCACCCACTGAGCCGCTCTGGCCGGGCCAGGCTGCTTAGCGTTTAAACATGTCTCCTTGGCCCTAACCCAGCCGTGGGCAAACTACGGCCCGCGGGCTGGATCCGGCCCGTTTGAAATGAATAAAACTAAAAAAAAAAAAAAAAAAAAAAAAAAAAAAAAAAGACCGTACCCTTTTATGTAATGATGTTTACTTTGAATTTATATTAGTTCACACAAACACTCCATCCATGCTTTTGTTCCGGCCCTCCGGTCCAGTTTAAGAACCCATTGTGGCCCTCGAGTCAAAAAGTTTGCCCACCCCTGCTCTAACCGGTTTGGCTCAGTGGATAGAGCGTTGGCCTGCGGACTCAAAGGTCCCGGGTTCGATTCCGGTCAAGGGCATGTACCTTGGTTGCGGGCACATCCCCAGTGGGGAGTGTGCAGGAGGCAGCTGATTGATGTTTCTCATCAATGTTTCTAACTCTCTATACCTCTCCCTTTATCTCTGTAAAAAAATCAATAAAATATATATTTAAAATATGCTTTCTCTTTTTAAAAAAATATAAATAAATAAACAAACACGTCTCCTCGGCCACAGGCCACCGCAGGTGCGCGGCCCCAGGGCGGCTCCAGAGCAGATGTGGGAACAGCACCTGGAGGCACGATCTCCTCCAACAAGTCACTCAGATTCTCCAAACAGCCAACGTCTTGCATTTTGGAAACAATTAAAGGAGAAACATATTTGCCCCACCAAGTGTGCGAGTATAATATATGGCATTTTCTTCCTAGATTTTTTACTGAAAAATCAAATCAAGTCAAATCAAAACTGGGCATACTTGCCCCCCCCCCCCCCCCGGCCCCATTCTCAAAGGCACTGGAGACACCCACTTGAGCGACTTCTCACTCAGCACCAGAGCCTCCACACACAGCGACCCCACTGGACGCCCCAGGCAGGGAGCACCCCCCCACACACTCACATGATGGTCTGGGGGTTCTGCAGCACACAGGCCTTTGGTCCAAAAGTGGTCACTGGGCATGGCCCGTGCAGAGAGCGGGTCCTCCTGTGGAGAGAGCACAGCAGGTGACGGCGTGTGGCTCAGTGCAGCCGGTATCAGCTTCTCGGAAACGCTTTCATCCAAATGACAGCACTTGTCCTGTGTGGTCCCGGAGGACGCCGCCCTGGGCTGTCCAGGTAGCACAGCCACTGGAGACACCTGGGCACACCTGGCACCAGCCTCAGAACCAGGACCCACCCCAGAACAGGGCCCTGACCTTGGGGACGGCCTGGAACCTGGGCCTGTGCAGGCTGCCTGTGGGACCAGTCCTCGGCCTACACCTGGGCCTGAGACTGCAGGAAACCATCCCTGGGACCCTAGATGCTAACAGGGACCCCCCCCCCTCAAGCCGCCTGTCAACAAAGACGACGCTCCTGAGCGCCCCACTTCCCAGGAACTGAGAGGTGACAGAATCACAAGCCTCTGGACGAGGGCACTGCGGCCAGCACATCCTGGGTGCCTCGGTGCCCTCCCTTCTCTCGGCCTTGGGGGACTAGTGCCCGCCCCACCAGAAGGACGCCTGGCTTGTCAGAGCAGGGGGATGCGTCCCCCCCACCCCCAGCCTCCAAGGACCTCGCAGGCTCTTCCACAAGGATTGCCACAGGGAGCTGGTCTCACTGCTGAGCTCAGGGCTCCACGCCCTCCTCCCCCGCACACAGAGCAGGCTCCCTCCTGGGCAGCAGCCGCCTGCGCCCAGGTCTGGCTCAGGCTGGAGCTCACAGCCCTCAAGGGCGAGCACGGAGCCACCCCAGGGCTCGGGGACAAAGAGCTTGGAAATGGGTCTGCAGTGGATTTGCTGCGTCAGTGTGGAGCTGGGGCGGGGCGTTCTCCCCTCCCCTGCTGACACCCACAGGCCGACGTGCCCCTGGCCGCTGCACCAGAGCGAAGAACGAAGGGTGTGTGACACACACCCACAGAGCCAAGCCCAGAGCCCGCTGCCGGGAGCCACACCGCACCTTGTGGCCTGGGTGCGGAAGGTCAGCAAAACTCAGGAGGAAGACACCTGGGAGAAGCTGCCTGGCCCAGAGGCTCCGGCTGCCCTCCCCCCATGTGGGTGAGGACTTTCTACCCAGAAAACCCTGCCAGCACCTGTCGCCGCGCCACACCCAGTGAAGGCGCTGTGGGCTCCTCCACCTCACCTGGCACCGCCATGCGCTACTCCCAGGATGCCCCTGGCCTGTCAGACGCGGCCCCGGCTCCAGAGGCAAAGTCACTGTGGCAGCTTCCCCCGAGCCCTGGTGTTTACTGTTCCGGGAACCAGAGCCGGGCCCCCAGGTGTCATCACCTCGCCTGCCCGGCAGGTCGCACGCCGATCTGCACACTGTGACTCAAGGTCTTGTGCAAGAGCAGCGGCGCCGGCCGGGGGTGGAGGTAGGGACACTGGTCCGACCGCCCTGTGGCTGCGGCGGCCCCGCCAGCCCAGCCGGGAACGGGGCCTGGGCCACACTGAGGACAGAGCTGGGCAGCGCCGAGCGCGTGTGCGCGTGCAGCTGGGATGTGCTGGGCCGAGGAGGGCCGTCGTACCTGAACTCCTTGGTGCTCGCCAGGGCGGGCGAGGCAGACAGGCTGCGGGACTTGGCGCGACCCCGGATGGGGTGGACCATCAGACCGTCTTCATCCCCGTGGCAGGCGGCACAGCGGTAGGAGGACGTGTCTGCGCTCAGCCCCCTCCGCACGTTGACTTTCTCCGGCTCCATCTCCATCATCGATGAACAAGGGCTTCGGTCCGAACACCAATCCCTTAATTTAATAAAATAAAGCAAGTAAGAGACGACGCACAGAGCTGCCACCGCTCCGCCCGAAGTGCTGACGGCCCCACCAGGGCCCGCCCCGTCCCAGGCGCCCAAGAGCGTCCGTGGTTCAATGAATCAGAGGATTCAAACGGCCAGAAGCGAGAGTGGCGACCGCACTTCTCTCACGAACCCGGTGGGACACAGCAGTTAAGAGAGAGAATCCAGGGGCATTTTAAACGCCTCTCAGTCCAGAAAAGCTGAACAAACGTAACTAAGGCGGCAGCAGGCACACTGGACTCCGTGCCCTGCAAGCAGAGCCTGCGCTTCCGTCCAAGAAACAGCCACCGAGCGGACCCGTTTCATCCGCGAAGAAAGCCTCAACCTCCGAACCGCGTGAGGGGCCAGGAACCCGCGGCGGAGCAGAGGCAAAACCCGGGCCACCGGCTCTTCCCACCCACTCGGCGCTCAGCTCCTCGTGGACACAGCACCGGTCAGAAAAGGAAGGCTCCGTGTCAACAGGAAGCCGCAGCCTGGCCCCCGGGATTCCTGAGCGCGAGCGGGAGGAATGCGCTCACACACTCACCAGGGCTGGGAGTCAAGGAAGCCTAATAAGGCCGGAGAGGTGACAACTTGGATCATGAAGTGATTTTCTAAGAAAATTCCCAACTGATGAGTGAGAGAGAGAGAGAGAGAGACTGACCTCCCCCAGTGCCGGGGCCGTGACCCCGAAGGTGTCCCTCCCAGGAGTCAGCGTGGAGGGAGGACAGGCCCTGGCTGAGGACGACCCCAGGCCGGGGACCAGCAGGGTGAGGCCACACCAGCCTCCACAGGAACAGGCGGCCGGGCCAGGACACACACCGTCCAGAGCAGGGACGCAGCCTCCTCCTCCAGGAGGCAGGGCTGGCACCAGCGGGGAGTGTGCGGAGGGGAGGGGAGGGCTCTGGGCAGGCCTGGGCCGCCAGGGGAGGTCAAAGGTGACGGGATCCCTGAAGGCACCCCACCCCCGCACTGCAGGCGCCCGAGGAGCCCTGAGCCCCAGGTGACACTGTCCTGGGGGTGAAAGTCACCGAGAACCAGAACCACCGAGGGTCCGACAGCCCCCTGGACCCGAGGCTCACAGCCGAGGTGACGGAAGCACCGAGGCAAGATGACGAGACAGAACAGCATCGGAGGCGGGACTGCGGCAGGTGCAGGGCCTTCTGTGCAGAAAGCCTTCAGGAAGCTACCAGAGTGACTACACCCAACAGGCGAGCTCCTCAGCAAGACTGCAGGAGGCAGCGAATGCACACAAACCAGCAGCACTTCTGTAAACCAGCAACGAACACTAAGCTGGGCTTCAAAAGCACCAGACCCGGCACTAAAGCACAGCACGTGAGGGGCACAGCGGACAGTGTGGGGCTGCTTCCCAGGGTCCGGTGAGCGGCCTGGGCCGGAGCGGGCAGCACACAGCTCGGGCTGGAGTTAACCAGCACCAAGTCGCACGTGTGAACTTCTCATCGGACAAAAGGCCCGAGACTCGCAGTGGTGGGTGGTAGGGGCCCTGCTGTGGGATGTTTTGCGACAAATACGAACTATCTAAAGTGGGGCACTCCTGCCACTCACACCCTGTGACATGTCAATTACGCCCCAATAAGGAAGTTGCAGAATCTATGCAGAAAAGACAGAAGGCGGCAGACAGGTCAGAGGAAACAAGTGAGGAAGGACAGCCGCTGAGGACAGGAGGGGACAGTTCCCTCAGTCCCCCCCTACACTCACAGGCCCCCCCACATCCACAGCAAACCAGCGGCTTCCCTGTGAAGAAGGACAAGCTGAGCCTAAATCCCTCTGGAAGGGGAAGAGGGGAAGGGACCGGCCCGCTGAGCCCGGGGGAGAGCAGCGCTGCCGTGAGCTGCGTGTGGTGCCGACACAAGACGGACAGGCAGGCCAGGGACGGAGGACACCCTCCCCGAGGCGGCCAGTGGGTTTCAGCAGCGGCGCGGGCGACCCCGGGAGGCCCTGTCCCCTCTGCCAGGGCCGCAGCCCCTCCCAGGCAGGCACACGGAGCTCCCCCCGCGCTGGAGGGAGCGCTGGGCAGTCTCAGTGGCCGTGGCTCTGGCGCTGGGCAGTCTCAGTGGCCGTGGCTCCAGCGCTGGGCAGTCTCAGTGGCCGTGGCTCTGGCGAAGGCTTTTAAACAGAACACGAACAGCACAGACTAAGAGAAACCGAACCTCGTTATGACTGAAACCTTTCACCTTCACCAGACCGTTAATACAGGGAAATACACGCGGTGGGTGACAGAAAACATCTGCTAAACACACGTGACAAAGGATTGTAGCAAGAGTATGTACAAACGCCCTAACCGGTTTGGCTCAGTGGCTAGAGCGTCGGCCTGCGGACTCAAGAGTCCCAGGTTCGATTCCGGTCAAGGGCATGTACCTTGGTTGCGGGCACCTCCCCAGGGAACGCCTGCGCCTCCCCCCCGCGGTCCCCTCCCCCCCCTTTCACTGGGTCTCCCTCCCTCCCTCCCTGACCTACAACTGAAGCTACAGACACTGACATTGTTCTGCTCAGGCTCTCGGGGCCTAAAAGGTCCCCCAGCCCCTAAGGGCTGCTGCCCCAGAGGCTGGCGCTCAGGGGTGAGCACTCAACCAGGAGCTGATGCCGCCCCAGGGTGGGGCCAGGAGACACAGGACTGAACCGGTGGAGCCCCCACTGAGTAGCCAAAAGAAGGGGGTCTGGCAAGGAGCCCGGAGGAAGCTGGAGGGTGAGGTCGAAAGGCAGGATTGGCAGGAGGACCACAGCCAGGGACAGGGCTTGACGGTGAAAACCCAGGTGGCTCCCTTACTTCCTTATTCAAACTGCCCAACAGCCACCGCACTGAGCATTGGCTGGCACTTCCCTGGATTAACCCACCCAGGCCTCCCTCGACCCCAGGAGTCCTCCCTCGACCCCAGGAGTCCCCTCTCGACCCCAGGAGTCCTCCCTCGACCCCAGGAGGCCCCAGGAGTCCTCCCTCGACCCCAGGAGGCCGGCACCACAGATGAGAGGAGCGACCCCACATGGGCCCACAACTGGAAGGGTTGTTCAGACCTAAAAACTGAGTCATGGGCTGGCACCCAGAGGCCTGGAGGCCGCCCCCACGAACGCAGAGGCACCAGCAAAACATGTCAATCTCCTCTGACCCGCTCAGGGAGGCCAGTCGACAGCCCGCAGGCCACGCTCCAACAAGGAAATGGTTCGAATTGGGCCCAGTGATATCTGAGAGCCCACAGGGAAGGTGGCAGAGCATAGGAAAAGCACCTGGGGCAGACACGGGGGACATGACAGGCGTCAAACACCAGGGCAGGCCGCCCACCCTGCTGCCCTATCTCCCCCTGCCCACCCGCCCCCCCCCAGCGGAGCCAAAACCAGGAGCAGGGACAGGTGGCATGGAACCAGGCAACCACGCCACCACGCCCGGGCCAGGTCACACAGCTGGCGTCTGGGCCAACACTCCCAGGCCCCTGCTCAACCACAGCAGACACAGCAGGGAGGCCCAACAGAGACCCAAGGCCTGAGCTGGCCAAGGGCCCTGGGAGGCGAGAGGACCCCGCAGACGCAGCTCCCTGGCCCATGGAAACAATGCCTGCCGTCTCCCCGCCCAACGCTCTGGCCAACAGACCTGAGGAGCACAGGCAGGGCTGGCCTCAGGCTGCAAGGAACTGACCCGTGTGGAAGGCAGGCCAGGCCGCCTCCAAACGCCCAGAGGTGAGAGAAGCGGGGAAATAATGCCGATAAAATGACAACGGAAATGGCTGGGCGTGAGCCGTGGTCACTGAGCCTGAGCCGGCGGGGAGGCTGTAACCCTAGAAGCCTGTGGAAAACTCTCATTCCAAGAAGGGACAGAAATAACCACCTGGTAAGGGTACTAGGCCTCGATAAGATAAGGCAAATGAATGAATTAAACCCATGATGCCGAAACGTTCAAAATGGTTATAATTTTATAATCATTAGATTTTTGTGTATTTTGTTTGATGTTATGGGTAACATCAGAAGAATAATTCATTCGATGTAATTATCATTTAAATGGATGAGGGAGTTAAAGTCTGTAACCAGCCCTAACCGGTTTGGCTCAGTGGATAGAGTGTCGGCCTGCGGACTGAAGTCCCGGGTTCGATTCCGGTCAAGGGCGTGTACCTTGGTTGTGGGCAACATCCCCAGTAGGGGGTGTGCAGGAGGCAGCTGATCCATGTTTCTCTCTCGTGGATGTTTCTAACTCTCTATTCCTCTCTATAAAAAATCAATAAAATATTTTAAAAAAATAAAGTCTGTAACCAGTGCTCAAAGTTTAATTTCTAAATTCGTTTATTAGTTAGGAAGTCGGGCACTTAGCATTGTACAGAGTGCCGAGGGCAGGCTCCCTCGCAGGCAGAAGACCACTACCCCAGCCCCGCCTGCACCAGCAGGCAATGAGGGTCCCCCAGCTGCACCGGGAGGAGCCAGAGGCCCTTTCCCAGCCCAGCCCTAACCCACAGCTCGGCTGGTCCTGGAAGAGCTGGACACGGCTGCTAGAGCTAAGCACGCAGGTGGCGCTGTCTCCACTTCTGCCTGCAGTTCACCCATTACAGACGTCACTCCAACCCTCGGGGGGGATGTTTTATGCTCCCAGAGTAGCCTTACTTTGAACACAATATATGCTTAAAAGGAATAAACCAATCGCCAATGGGTTTGCTCTGGGAATGCAAGGTTGGCTCAACCAACGGAAGGCAGCACATCAGCAAGGCAAGAAGGAAACTCACCTGATGGCATCAACTGATGCACAAAACTCCACGCCCGCTTATGACACAGACTCTCCGTTACCAGGAACAGGGAGGACTGTCCTGACCTCGATAAAGAACATCCACAGGCACCTACAGCTGACATCCAACTTAATGGTGAATGTCTTCCCCGACAGGGCGGGCCAGGCTGCGGTCTGCTCTCGCCACTCTGCCTGACAGTACAATGCAGACGTCCGGCCGGCACAGCAGGCAAAGCAGATGGAGAGTGAAGTAAAAAGTCATCTACCGTCACTTTAAAAATAATGAGATGTGCCCGGCCGGCGTGGCTCAGGGGTTGAGCACTGACCTATGAACCAGGAGGTCATGGTTCAATTCCCAGTCAGGGCACATGCCCAGGTTTCAGACTCGAGTGCCAGTGTGGGCGTGCAGGAGGCAGCCGATCCACGATTCTCTCTCATCACTGATGTTTCTATTTCTCTCTTCCTCTCTGAAATCAATAATAAAAATATACTTAAAAATTAATGAGCCCTGACCGGTTTGGCTCAGTGGATAGAGCGTCGGCCTGCGGACTCAAGGGTCCCGGGTTCGATTCCAGTCAAGGGCATGTACCTTGGTTGCGGGCACATCCCCAGTGGGGAGTGTGCAAGAGGCAGCTGATCGATGCTTCTCTTTCATCGATGTTTCTAACTCCCTATCCCTCTCCCTTCCTCTCTGTAAAAAATCAATAAAATATATTTAAAAAAATAATAATGAGATGTAAACATAACAAAATATGTAGAGAGCCCTGGCCAGGTAGCTCAGTGGGTTAGAGCGTCATCCCAATACACCAAGGTTGTGGGTTCAATGTCTGGTCAGGGCACATACAAGAAGCAACAAGTGAATGCACAAGTAAGTGAACAACAAACCTCTCTCTCCCCTCCTTCCTTCCTTTCTCTAAATAAATAAAAAATTAAATTAAAAAACAACCATGTGGAGGGCCTGTGTGCTGAGCTAATGAAACACTAACGCGAGGAATCAGAGAAGATGTGAATCGGGGACACCCTGCTCCTGGGCTGGAAGGTCAGGCATCACTTCTCCCAAAACGGTCGAATCAACTGTAAAATCCGCACGAGACTGCTTTGCAGCGAGGATGAGCTTCTTCTAAACGGGTAGGAAGTGAAGGCACTCGAACAGCTAGCACCATAAAAAGAACAAGGGGAGGCTCGCTCTCTGATTAAGACTTACTCTCCAGCCCTGGCCACTGTGGCGCAGTTGTCGTCCGCACACTCAAAGGTTTGAGTCCTGGTCCGGGCACGTGCTGGGTCTCCGGCTCCCGCGCGCAGGAGGCAGCTGATAGATGTCTCTCTCTCTCTCTCACTTCTCCCTCCCTCCTTCTCTCTCTAAAAATCAATGTAAAACACACACACAAGACTTGCTCTCTAACTGGAACAATCCAGGCCCAGGTCCGGGGAGCAGCCTGAGCCTAGAGACAGGCAGGCCCCGGCCACGAGCTCAGCGACTTCTGCCGAAGGCACACAAGCCGCTCAGCGAGGAAAGAACTTCCACAAATGGTCCTGGGCATGAGAGCACCCAAATGGTCCTGAGAGCGAACAACCTAAACTTCACAGCAACAACCCTCAGCTCCAAGTGGATCGAATCCATCACACAGGACAAGTGCCAACTAGGAAACTGTTACAAGAAAACACAGGGACTCAGGGCCAGAGAGGACTGCTTATACGCGATATAAAAAGCACAGCCCATAAAAGGGAAAAAAACAGATAAACTGGATTTCACTCAGCAACTTGCTCTGTGGGAGACCCGGTCAAGGATTAAAAACAAGCTACAGACGAGAAAACAGCGAACTAGCCAGCCACCAAGGACGGTGCCCAGGGCGTAGATACTCACAAGACACAAGGATCGAATCCACGCGAACTAGAGCCGGAGGAGCCAGCCTGCGAAGGCTCCTGGGCCATGAGGAGTGGCCATGCACCCACCAGGACCACCCAAATGAGGAAGAGCCAGAGAGGGGGCGAGAGCTGTCCTGCGCAGGGGAGGGGTGGGGAGGGAGGAGCGAGCACAGTCCTCTGGAAAACAGTCCGGCAGTTTCTTATAAAAACTGACAGCCCAGCACCGGCAGCACCTGGGCCTCTGTCACAGAGGAGAACTGTCCCCCTAAAAGCCTGCACTCGGCCCGGCGTGACTGTTGGGTGGAGCGTCGACCGTACGCAAGAGGTTGGGGTTTGACTCCCAGCAGGGCACACACCTCGTCTGCCCAGATGGACCTAAGAGGAGGCATCAAGCTGAGGGCCAAAGCCAGTCGCAAAGGGCCACAGTCTGAAGGACCCACTCACTGCCCAGCAATCAGCGAGGGGCGTCGAGCCAGAGAAGGGGCCGGGGCGGCTGGGAAGGGCGGGCAGGGTGCGGGGAGCAGCCACACCAACGCACACACAGCGAACACGCAGGCACACGCGGGAAGACTGGTGGCACGGCAGAGGGTGGTGTCCTGCAGGCATTTTCCCACGTCCACTTCCTGGTGCTCCCGTTACTGTGCCCTCCGTGTGGGCGGCAACCCTGGGCACCGGGCGAGGAACGCTTGCTTCTCTTGTACCATTTCTACGGCCTCCTGGGAGTTCGTAAGTATCTCGAAACAGTTGATAAAGTATGGTAAGCCAATCCAAACCACAAAATGCAAATGTACTTACGAACTGTCTATTTATTACACACCAGAGGCCGATGCAAGAAGTCCGTGCAAGAGCGGGCCTTCGCAGCCCGCTGCCTCCGCCCTCGCAGCCCCGGCTTTGTCCGAAGGTCGTCCAGACAGTCGTTCTGCTACTCAGCCGTTCAGTCGATTTGCATATTACGCTTTTATTATCATAGATTATCTAGAAGCTGTTTGATGACCAGGCAGTAAACTATTTTATAAAATAATCACACTGCCGAAGCCGGTTTGGCTCAGTGGATAGAGCGTTGGCCTGTGGACTCAAGGGTCCCGGGTTCGATTCCGGTCAAGGGCATGTACCTGGGTTGCAGGCACATCCCCAGTAGGAGGTGTGCAGCAGGCAGCTGATCGATGTTTCTCTCATCGATGTTTCTAACTCTCTATCTCTCTCCCTTCCTCTCTGTAAAAAATCAATAAAATATATTTAAAAAAAAAAAATAATCACACTGAATATTTTAAAACTTAAAGTGTTCCCTCCACAGCATACTTTTCTGACAATGGTGAGTCAGGAGCACATTTAACTCAAGTCTGCTTGGTGGCTAACTGTTCTGAAAAGCTGAAATTCTAACTCTATCCAAGTTCATTCAAGCTCCTGACAGCAGGAACCTAATTTGAACAAACAACTTCTGCGTGGGGGGAGTTTAATTAGAAAACTGTGCCGGAGCCTGTAACGGAGTATTCAGAGGCGAATGGTGAGGAGACACAGTGAGGTGCCCGAGTAAATGTATAAAAAACTCAACCCAAGTCACACACACAGACAGACAGACATGAACCTAAATCATGATTCCGGTGAGTTTTCCATGTGCACTTGTTGCCGGGCCGGCGGGGCTCAGTGGTTGAGCTTCGGCCTATGAACCAGGAGGTCACAGTCGATTCCTAGTCAGGGCACAGGCCCGGGTTGCGGCTTGATCCCGTGTGGGACGTGATGATTCTCTCTCATCATTCATGTTTCTCTCTCTCCCTTCCTCTCTGAAATCAGTTTACACACACACACACACACACACACAACATATTTGTTGAAACTGAATAAAAAAGGAAACTTCATTTGGTCACAGAAATGGGGAACTGTCCAACCTCACTAGTCAGTATTGAGCTGGGGGCGGGGGGGGGGCCCCTATTACCTCGTCGTTTCCTCTCCCCCCAGGCCAGCAAGGATGTGGTGAGACTGGCCCTCACCAAGACTTCTAGAAAGTTCTACGTGGGGCAGAAGCCTGACCTTCAGCCCACACCTTCCAGCATCAGGGACCCGAAGGGGCTTTGTGAGGGGCGGCAGCACCCTCCCGGCAGGTGAGGACACACGGGTCTGCTCAGCCAGCCCTCGCCCACCTGGTCCCCCTGCAGTGAGCGGGCACCCCGCACCTTCACCCGCTGTGATACTGCCATCTACCTGTCCTGATGTGCGGAACTCGGAGAACGGCAAGGAGCGGAGTGGGTGCCAACGGGCAGCCACCAGCCACCAGCAGGCACCAGCTGCCTGCACTGGTCCAGCACCCAGGGCCTGAGGCCCTCAGTGGTCAGCAGGGCAGGTGGGGTGGCGGTGAAGCCCAGGAGGCCGGGGCCTGTCCCCCCGCCCAGCCCCCGCTCCAGGGTCCCTCTAGCTGCGGTAACAGTCAGGCCTGCAGAGAAGCTGTGATTTCAGGTCATAAGGAAATAGGCCGCGGGCGGGTCCAGGGTGTGGCTCAGTGGTTGAGGGCCGACCTATGAACCTGAAGGTCACGGTTCGATCCCCGGTCAGAGGTCAGGGGTCAGGGTCAGGGCACACGCCGGGTGGGATCCCCAGTAGGGGGCGTGCAGGAGGCAGCCGATCAATGACCCCTTCTCATCACTGATGTTTCTCTCTCTCTCTCTCCCTCTCCCCTCCTCTCTGAAATCAATAAAAATATGTTGGGGAAAAAACAAAAAACAATACATAGGCCACCAACTCCCATGAGCACCGCCGGCCTCTGCATTCGGCAGGTTGCACCTCCTCATCCGAACGCCGAGCTCCTTGCTTATCGAGGGCACGGCCCCCCCTCCGCGTCCACCACCCAGGCGCCCCAAGAATGCTGCGTGGCCGGCTGGGGGACCCCTCCGCCGTCGCCTGGGGGTGGCACGCGGTTTGGCGCTGGTGACATAACCCCCAGGAGCGCCATCTCGAGGGCCGCCCAGCGCAACCACTGTGAGCGCTGCTCGAGCCTCGCGGCGGGGGCAAAGGTGACGGCGAGGAAAGCCGGGGGGGGGGGGGGGGGGCGGGGATAGAGGTCAGCAAGGCCTGGGGGGCGGGACTCCATCCCGAGGAAGCCCCATCCCGGAGAAGGGCCTGAAGGGCACTGTCCGGCGAAATCGGAGATCCGCTCCCCGCCCCGCCCCCGGCCCTGGAGGGCGCGGCGAGAAGCGCTGCCGGCCAGCGACGAGAACCGGTTATTCCGGAGCGAAGCGCGCTCGGCGGCAGGGCCTGGGGCAGCGCCCGGGACAAACGACTCGGAGACTGACCGCTGCCCGGGGCCGGTCTCTCAGCGTCCCGCCCAGCAGGGTCCGTGGATCGGGGTCCCGGGTCCGGGTGGGGGTCGCCGCCGCAGGCCCGGCCCAGGTCCGGGAGACCCCGCGTTCCCGGACCGGCAGCGGCCGGCGCATACGGCGTCCACACCCCCCGACTCTGCGACCCCAGGCGCGCGGGCTGGGCCGAGGAGCGGCGCGCACTCACCGTTCGCTTGCCTAGGGCGCTTGAGGGCCCAACCCCCCCCCTGGGTTGTCTCGTAAATTCCAGTACCCCAAGCTGCTCATCTTCCTAGCCTGGCCCCCGG
>NW_005872273.1:60315-61789 GCF_000147115.1 Myotis lucifugus | reverse complement strand
GGCAGGCTGACTACAGGCCCCCATGCGTGTGACACCACGACGAGGATTCCATGATGACTATGCTAGAAAAGAACATGTTTTGGGAACCAAAACTCGGTGTAAAAGACCTACGACAGAACCGCGCCCCGCGGCTGCCAGCACAGGAGAGGGAGCCAGGCCACAGCGCCCGTCTTGTAGCCTCTGGCGAAGCTGCTCCCCCCCCCCCCTTGCCGTGGGCTCTCCCATGGCTTCCTGAATTGCAAGTCACACCCAGTGCATTCAGGAATCCTGTGCCAACAGTGCCAGGGACAGGTCAGGAACACGCTGCTGCAGGGTCCCTGCAGGCGGTGAGCGGCAATGCACGCTGGGCACTGTGACCTGCCTGGCTCCCCGAGTGCCAGCCATCATTCCTCCTCTATGCTGAGGACTCCCCGACAGGGAGCACCCTGACCCCCTGCAGCCACCTGGACCCAGGTGTCCCCAGCCCCCCTACCAGCCGCCGTCCGTCTTCTCTGGCTGGGACTCCTGGCCCTGTGTCCATCGACCTGGAACACCGCTGGTCGCAGAAAAGGACATGTTTCACTGCTGTCCTCGGGCCACTGGGCAGTGGGGTCACCGGGGAGGGTGGAAAGGGGACAAGAATGGGGAAAGTGTGAGGGTATTTCTCAAGTTGTGTAACTTCCCCAACAAGTTGTTTTGAGAACTTTGCTTCCCCAAAGTGGCCACCAGCCACACCCACAGGAGATCCCCTTGGTTGCACTTTGGGATATTCACTCGTGAAAAGAATAATACCAATGTTTGACCTAGCACTGGCCCCCCGAGAACCTTCTAGAGCAGGACCGTCTGCAGAGAAGGCACCATGGCATGAGTCCAGGCGGTGTCACTCACCAAGTGACAAGGCAGGCACCCTTCCTGTGTCCCTTCTCTAAAAGGAACTTGTGCAGGTGCATGTCTGTAACCACGGCAACCCCCCATCCCCCCCACCCCCCCACACACTGGCAGGAACAGGAATGCTTCCTCATTTCGGAGAGGAGAAAACAGCTGCATCTCCCTTGGGTGCCTGACTGGCAATCACGCCATCACAGGGCCCCGCTGGGAGGGGCTGGGAGGGGTGCCTCGGGTGTCCGGAAGGGCTTAGAGAGGTTCTGTCAGGCTGGGGCAGGGGGGGGGGAGGGGGGGGCGCCAGCAACGACCCGCGGGTGGGGGTGGGGTGGGACGGAGCCCAGTTTGAGCTGGGTATTGGAGGCAGGGTCTGCCCCTGAGGGGTTCGGGGGTCCAGAAAAATAGAATCTTCCTACTTTCCCTGTTGCCAGAGCTGCAGACGATCGTAACAAAGATTGGAATTTGGTTCTTGGCATTCTTTTTTCTTAAAAATGGCTCCATATTGTTTAAACTTCCCCACCCCCCAAAACCTGGACCCACAGGTTTTTATTGATTTCACAGAGGGAGAAACATCAGTGATGAGAATCACTGATTCGGCTGCCTCCTGCAGGCC
>NW_005872273.1:26921-60215 GCF_000147115.1 Myotis lucifugus | reverse complement strand
TTTTCAAAAAATGGACCCTACTGTATTTGACAATCAACCCCCAAAAAGTTGTGCACATTATTTTTTTGATGTTTCCCAATAGGAAGAATGTTTGGCACGAGTGTGTGTGTGCGTGTGTGCGTAGGGCCCCTTTTTGGGGGAGGGACCCGCCCCCTCAACTTTTCCAGTCCGTGGAGTGGATCCGGGGATACTGATAAAAGTGAGCATCGTCTGCAGTGCTTACTGGTGGCGGGCCTGGACCACACTTTCACCAAGGGACAGGGGCGGGGGGGGGGGGGGGGGCGGGGAGGATGGGGGGGCAGGGGGTGAGAGAGGCAGGAGCTTGCACGAGGGAGGTGTGGAGCAGGATGATGGAGCTGCTGCCCAAAGCTGGGCTCATGGAGGGGGCACCCTGGATTTTGGGTGCAGTCAGGGGAACTCCCTGGCTCTAGAGGACAGGAAGGGGGTGCACCAGGCTCACAGATGCAGGGAGAGGAAGGGGTGCTCCTCCTTGGGGTCCTGCTCCCAGCTCTGGGACGTTGGCCTCAGCTGTACCTGGCTGGGGTGAATGCCGGGGTGAGCAGAGGCTGCCGGGCACCCAAAGTGGAAGTGGCCAGGAGCCTGGGAGCCAGGGAGGGCGAGGCTCCCTGTGGAGGGGTCTCTGGCTCCCGGGAGGTCCTCGTTTATCCCTCTGGCCTCCAGCCAGCAGACCTAGGACCGGTCCGGCCCTCCTGCCTGGCCGTGCCTCACCCTCCCAGAGGCCTGTCCAGGATAATCCACTCGTCTCCTGTGAGGGCTGGTTCCAGGCAGGGGTGAGAGGCCAGCGCCTCTCCCTGTAGACCAGCCAAGAGCCAGGCTCACCGCTCAGGCAGGAAGGAGGCTTCCACGGGGCAGTGCCCTCCCCAGGTGCCGGGGGAGGGATGCCCTGCCCGGAGCGAGGAAGAGCAGCAGGGCAGAGAGCACGGCAGGCACGGCACCCCTTTGCCCCCCAACTCCGGGAGGCAGCCTGGGGTGGGAGTGGGAGCCCCCGAGGCCTAGCCCGCCTGCTCTGACTCCTCAGACTCCTCGCACCCGGGACTCAGCTCTTTCAAGGCCTCTAGGAAGCAGGTGCTTTTGTCGTGGGCAGTTTTCCACGGGGATCCGAAGGCGAGGTCACCCAGTGAGGACCTGAGGGGCAGGGTTTGGCCTGGGCTCTGGGAAGGACTGAGCAGGACACAGGGAGGGGGCTTGGTGATGGTGGGGGGACTGGAGACTTCAAGGTGGGGAGCTGAGCAGGGGGCGGGCTTGGGGAGGAGGGGCTGTCTGTCCCCAGGGCACGAGCCGCTGTGGGCCACGGGACTGGTGGAGGGCGGAGTGGGCTGGGGACACGACGCCATTGGCTCCGTGGTGAGCGCCAAGCCCTACTTGGCGCTGGAGATGGAGGAAAACCCGCGCCGGTGGAGTGAATGCCACTGCCGTGAGCAGACAGGCGCCGAGCGCCCAGCACCGATGCGGTGGTTGTGGTTGTGGTTGCAGAGGCGGCTGGGGCCCAGCCCCGAGGCCAGGTTCCCTCCTGTCCCGGATGGTCAGGGAGCGCTTGGCTGAGGCCGGGCTGGGGTGGGGAGCTGGGCTCCCAGGGAAAGTGGCGCCACGGGCGTTAACATTTGCACAGAACAGACCGACCCTGGGAGCAGCCGGGCGTGCCCCGCGGCGGGGGAGGAGGGTGCGTGGGTGCCACCTGCACCCGGGCAAATCCAGGGCCTCCGGCTGGTGCCTCCTCAGAGGGGGTCTCCACTCAGGAGCAAGTGCCGCCCTGTGAGCTTGAGAATGGCCGGTGGGCCCGTCCCTGCGCCCGGCAGGAGGCCCGTCCTGACCCACAGGCTCGGGATGGACGTCTGGGTGGGGACAGGTGGCCAGGGCTGGGTGCTTGCGCTCAGGGGCCACCTGGGGACCCACCCCTGCTTTCTGGGGTTCTCGCGGCGGGAAAGCACGGGCAGAGGACGGCGCAGGCCCGCCTCAGGGAGCAGCCGCCACACCGAGGTCCCTCATGTCAAACTGCTTTATTTCAGCTTAAATAACAGGACAGTTGAATGCAGGGCCGACCTCGCGTCCAGCTTCCTTGCAGCACACGGACTGAAAATTAAATACAAAAGGGAGGGCAGGTGCAGGCGGCCTACAGGGTGTCGCTAGGAGGGCTCCGCCCCGCGCCCCGCAGACCCAGGCCCACGTGTCCACGCGGCCACCTGTGCAGGAGCCGCAGACAGCCAGCGGGAAAAGCTCTGCTGCTGCGGGAGCGCCCGGGCGGGCCCAGCACCCCACCCCCCAGCACAGCGCGGGGCGCTGCGGGGACACCTGCGGGACCGGCTGGGGGCACCGGGAAGTCTGTGTTAGAAAACGACCTGCCTCAGGTGCAGAGGCTGGTTCCGTAGGAGTTTACAGAGCCGGCCGGGTCTCCGTTCCCTGCCCCCACCCCACCCCCCAAATCCAACAGCAATCATTTGGAACAGGACTTGGTGTTTTTTTTAAGAAATAAAGAAAATAGTGCCTTATCCTGCTACTCAAGCGTGTCGAGCTGCTTACTGTACTGCTTCCGGTGCGTGCAGAGTAGCAACGATAGTGGCTAGAGCCGTAAATGGTTACAACTTGAAAGAGGTTATTCGTAAAGAAAAAGAACACCTAGGCCTGAGCGCTAACGCACACGTGAGCATTCCTACAGCATGCGAGTCTAAGAGTTAGCCCCCAGTGCGGCCAACGATCCAATTGTTTAAAATTTAACTTAGAAAGTTTGAGATCATTATTTTCAAAACATTGATTTTTACATTGTTTCATACACAAAGAATTGACTGACTATCCAAGCACAGGACGGGCACCTCTCTGGAACACAGGTTGTGACAGTGGGCGGGGCACGGGGTAGTGTTAGGCTATTATTATAAACTCCCCACTTCACCAGGAAACCCCAGGGGAGGTTAGAACTGAAGGGAGAGGCAGAGGACGGCGGGAGAAAGGTGCCTGATTGGACTCTGCTGGTCACCACGCTCGGGTCTGCTCTTTCTGTGCCATGTCTGTGCAACAACCATGTGACACTAGACAAAAAAAATTTTAAAAACAGGGACTAAATTTACATCATTAACAACTTCAGAGAGGCCGCGCTAGACCCTCTCTCTCTGTTTAACTACTAAACACAAAGATATTTTAAAAAGGAAACATGAATGTTTTCAAATCCTGTTACAAACACCACCTGGAATTTGGAGCCGATGACAAGATCCAGTCCTCGACTTGCTCTGCACGAGCGTCAGACGGGGTCCCGGACCTGAGCCCAAACCCACGAGTGGCCAGGTGTGTCTGCCTCATGATACACTGAGCTACTTGGTGGCGAACATTCTGACTCTAGTATTTCCTTCTAACTTCATTCAAGACAAAAAGCAAACAAAGACAATGGTCCCGGGAGGATGCACGACTCGTCGAGTTCACAGCAGGTTCTTCTCTCGTGGGATTGTGCTCTTGGTTTCAGCAGTAAGTGAAGGAAAGATCTTGCCCTTTTGCAGTTCGGAGGGAGGGCGCCCACGTTAGTAGGGGAGGATTGGAAATGCTATCACTGCAACGCTTCAGGGTGGAATGGTCTTCCAGTCACGGGCGTCCGCCTGCTGCTGAAAGCAGAGTTTAGAGACGTGAGCAAGAGCCCTGAGAGCGTTCTGCTGAGTGAGTGAGTCAGAGAAAGACAAGCACCACATGGTTTCACTTATATGTGGGATCTAATGAACAAAATGAACTGACAAACAAAACAAAAACAGCGTTTTCTGCCACCCTGGACCTTGCGGAGGCTGCTGGGAACAGGACTCCTATAAGGACAAGTATGTCCACAAAGCTGTGTCCAAGGCCATTTTTGACGGCTATAAGCGGGGTCTCCAGAACCAGAGGGAGCACACAGCTCTCCTTTTTTTAAAATATATTTTTATTGGTTTCAGAGAGGAAGGGAGAGAGAGATAGAAGCATCAACGATGAGAGAGAATCATCGGTCAGTTGCCTCTTCCACGCCCCACACTGGGGATTGAGCTTGCAACCTGGGCCCTAATTGGGAATCGAACTGTGACCTCTTGGTTCATAGGTTGATGCTCAACCACTGAGCCACAGTGGCCAGGCTCTTCTTAGAAGTGAAGGTGTTTGTGCTCGAGATGAAACGAATTCTCTCTGGGTTATGCGTACAAAGCAGAGAACAACACAGTGACTCCTGGTGGGCAAACCGAGCACAACCAGAGTCACCTGGGGAAAGGTAACTGCTCTGCTAACAGTGGGCAGTTCTGGCCGAGTGCCGAGCAGCCTCCCCGCTAAGGCCGCTGGACACAGAACCTGTGCGATGCTGTGCCCATCAAGGATTTAAACTTATTGAAAAGTAAACAAAATGGAAAAAGGAAAAATAGAAACAGACTCAGAGAGACAGAGAACAGACTGACAGAGGGGAGCAGGTTGGGGGGCTGGTGACAAAGGTGAGGGGATTAAGTGAAGGAAAACAACCTCACAGACACAGACAAGAGTGTGGTGATCACCAGAGGGAAAGGGGGTGGGGAGGGAGAGGGTGGAGAGGGGACAGTGGCGATGGAAGGAGACTTGGCCTTGGGTGGTGAACACAATCAGGTGATGCGTCATCGAGTTGTGCACCTGACACCTACACAATTTTAGTAACTACTGTCACCATAACAAATAAATTTAAAAAAATGTAAAAAGAGCCCTGGCCAGTTTGGCTCAGTAGATAGAGTGTCAGCCTGTGCACTGAAGAGTCCTGGGTTCGATTCTGGTCAGGGGCACATAACCCAGTCCTGGTCGGGGCCCCATGTGGGAGGAAACCAATCGATGTGTCTCTCTCACATCAATGCTTCTCTCTCTCTCTCTCCACCTCCCTTCCACTCTCGAAAAAAAAGAAAAAAATTAATGGAAAAGTATCCTCAGCTGAGGATTAACAACAACAAAAAAAGATCTAAAAAAAAAAGTAAAGAGAGACAGGGCCTCTCAGCTCAGGCCCATCGTCAGGTGGCTGACGGTGCCGTCTGGGTGTGAGGCCGAGGGCACCGCACTCAGCTTGAGGTCAAGGCTCACCTCACCGTCAATCTCCACCACCATGAACCCAGAAACCACGAACCACCATCTCCCACGTGTTACCTGCCGGTGTTAGTTCCAGATCTTGAGGAAGCTGTCCCAGGACCCTGTGGCCACAGCCATCCCGTCGTCAGTCACCCCCAGGCAGCTGACGCGGTTGTCATGCCCAGCCAGGACACCTGGGAGCAAGCGAGAGCAGTCACTCGAGGCCCGGTGTCCCAGCAGCAGCCACTGTGCAGGGGAGCTTGAGGGGTTCGACTGGGGCAGGAAGGAGGCCCTCCAGAAGCGGAAGCCAAGGTGAGGCCCCACAACACCAGGGCTCACGTGCCCTTCTTCCACCCGCCCCGCCCGGGACCAACACGGCCGGCAACTCTAAAATGCGCGGCCACGTGCAGTCAGGGAGTTCTCATCGTCCGCACACCTGCGTGTGTGGATCCACCTGGCAACCACGCACCAGCCTCTGACGTGTGAACTTCAGACTCTTCACGGGCACCCGCTTTCCTGCCCACTGGGGATGCCCGGGCACCGCACACGTGGGTGGGAAAAGCGTCTGGTGTGTGCAGGGGTGCCAGGCCTGGAGAGCCAGCTCCTGGCTGCCGGCGGCCTGGCAGGTGTACTCAGGCAGGCCCAGCACAGACAGCCTGCCTGACGGACAGAAACCTGAACACCTGGGCTTATCTGAGGAGTCATGTCCATCCTGAAAGATAGTCCGAGTGTCCAGGACACACAGACAGGCCCCAGCCATCACCTACCTGCCCGGTCGGCTTTGAGGGCGTCCCAGACGTTGCAGTTGAAGTCGTCGTACCCTGCGAGGAGGAGGCGCCCGCTCTTGGAGAAGGAGACGGAGGTGATCCCGCAGATGATGTTGTCATGGGAGTAAGTCATGAGCTCCTGATCCGCACGGAGGTCAAACAGCCTGCAGGTGGCGTCATCCGAGCCAGTGGCAAATGCATTACCATTTGGAAAGAACTGGAAAGAGAAAGCAAATCAAGAGTGTGCAAAGGACAAAAAATAAACATTGGAAATACCACTGCCCAAGAGCAGGACGACGGCTGTACGCTGACAGCACCTGGGCCCACATCACAGGGACCCAGGGAGCACAGGGGGCCACGGGGCTACAGGAGCCACAGGAGCCACAGGACCCCCAGGGCAGGCACCACCAAGGCCATGCTTCTCCGCAGCCACCAGCAGTCAGGCGAGCCCCGTGGAGGAAGGTGGGGAAGGGGCCTCCCCTCAAGGCCAGGCCCCTCAGGTGCGGGGATGTGGAGCAGGGAAGCCCCGCCCCGCAGAGGCTGCACGCTGGGTGAGTTACTGCACCCTGTGCTCCCCCCGCCCCCCCCAAGCCCAGGGCTGGGGGCCAGCCGATCACAGAATTAGCTGGCCCCCAAGGACAGACCACACCACTTTTAGATGTTCTACAGGGAGTTTTTAGTAAATTAGGTTGTATTTGCAGAGAAAATAGAGAACGTCTAATCCTGAAAACATTTAAAACTGAACGAGAATTCTGTGTGTACAGTAACTAATCTAATGTGACGCTGGCCAAGGACCCTGCCCGCGGGTCAGCCCACTCACACAGATGGCGTTGATGTCGGACTCGTGGCCGGTGAACGTTTGCCGGCACATCCCTTCTCGCACGTCCCAGAGTTTGGCTGAAGCATCACATGCACCGGACACAAACAGTCTGGTGTCGGGAGCGAGAGAAAGGCTCATGACGTCCCCGGTGTGTCCAGTGAAGGTGGTCGTCTGCTGGCCCGTCTCGATGTCCCACAGAGCACTGCAGCAGGAGACACACGGAGCCCCCACGTTCGCAGACGGCCAGTGACCAGTGTCCTTCCCACCCCAGGACCACAGGAAACCCATGCGCTTTGACTTAAGACCAATCAGATGGGGTCTCACAGGCCTCTTGTAAAATAACCTGAGCGTGTACGTGACGTGGTTTGGAGCCACGAGTGAAAACACTCCAGGGTTTGTTTAAGGGGCTTCTCTGTCTGTAGAAAGATGAGAACTCGGACACTCAGAAACACGGTGCACGCCACTGGGAGCTGGGCCCTGCGGTGTGGGGAGGGGCCGATCGCCCACTGCTCCCAGGGCTGCTGGTGGGGAAGGAAAGCAGGGCTTCCCACACACCCGGAGGCGCAACGTCTATAACGAAGCTTCACAATCCGCAAGGCACAGTGAACTCAGTCCCCTCGCACTGCCGCTTGCCCTGAAGTCTCATGGCCATTTCACAGGGCAGACACCCCCATTCATGGCAAGAACCTATTTCCACACTGGCCAGTGTGGATCAGCAGTTAGAGCCTCGGCCCACACACAGAAGGGTCATGGGTTCAATTCCCAGCCAAGGGCACATACCTGAGTTGGAGGTTCATTCCCCAGCCCCCATCAAGCACTTGCAGGAGGCAACCAATTAATGTGAGACACATCGATGTCCCTCTCTCTCTCTCTCTCTCTTTCTTGGCCCCCTCCCTCCCTCCATCCCACTCCCTCTACAAACCAATGAAAAAAAGTATCCTCGAGTGAGTATTAACAAAACAAAACAAAAAGGACCTTCTGTCCTCCTACCCAGAGCCGGGGTGGCCGAGCCCTGTGACGGCAGGCGGGGTCAGGCACTCACCAGGTGGTGTCTCCAGAGCTGGTCACGATCTGATTGTCATCCAGGAAGCGGCAGCAGGACAGGTAACCTGGAAACAGACCCAGACAGTGACCCAAATCTGCCAGCGCCGCTCTCCAGGGCAGTGATGGCGAACCTTCTGAGCTCGGCGTGCCAGCATTTTGAAAACCCTAACTTAACTCTGGTGCCGTGTCACATATAGAAATTTTTTGATATTTGCAACCATAGTAAAACAAAGACTTATATTTTTGATATTTATTTTATATATTTAAATGCCATTTAACAAAGAAAAATCAACCAAAAAAATGAGTTCGCGTGTCACCTCTGACACGCGTGTCATAGGTTCGCCATCACTGGTCTAGGGTCTTGTAAACAGAAACCCGTGGGCAGAACGGGGAAGACCCTGCCTATCGGCCCTCCGCCCGTGTGCAGCACTGCTGGGCAGGGCCCGGGCAGGGCTAGGGCGGCCAGGACCCCAGGACCAAGGAGGCTGTGGCACTGCGCCCACAGGGCACGGGAGCTGCCACACATGGGGCACATGCTCTCCTCCCCTCTTCTCGTGACAGGAGTGAGGATGGATCCCGCCTGCTCCTCACTCGCTCGCTCATCCACTCAGTGCACAGGAGAGCCCCGTGCCTGGAGTGCCCCCCCGGCCCCCGCCCCGGGACATATCCACTAACAGGTCACTTCTTGCCCCCCTGGAGCCCTCTTATTGTGGGGAGAGAGGACGGACAGAGCATGGGGGAGGCGCACAGGTGTCAGGGCAGAGCAGGGAGCGGGTCTGTTTGCTACAATGCAGCTGTAGCAGACAAGTCGGGGTGGAAATGGTTGTGTGGCCTGAGCTGCAAGCTGAGCCGCGGAACAGAGGTTGGGACACGTGACACCTGCTGAGACACCCCACATTTTAAAAAATAGGTTTTAGCCCGGCCGGCGTGGCTCAGTGGTTGAATGTCGACTTATGAACCAAGAAGTCACGGTTGATTCCCAGTCAGGGCACATGCCTGGGGTATGGGCTCGATCCTCGGTGGGGGGCGAGCAGGAGGCAGCTGATCGATGATGTTTCTCTCCCATCATTGATGTCTCCATCTCTCTCCCTTTCTGAAATCAATTAAAACCTATATATAGATTTTAAAATACATCTTTATTGTGACGGTGTGTCGTGGGCCTATTACACATGTAGGTGTGACCCCAACAGAAACGTCACCAAGAGCAGGAATGGGCCGTACGGTTGCCAGGGTTTCGCATTTCACATGAATTGGTACAATAGTAACCCCTAGGAGACCATGGAAAACTATAAATGTGCTTTGAATCCCTAGACAAACCACTAGAAGTAATGGAAAGAGGCAACCAAAACGCCAACAGAAAAATGCAGCCACCGCAGAGAAGGGCAGGCCAGGAGGCAGGTAAGTGACGGAGCCGCACCCCCGGCACTAATGTCACGGGAAACAGGACTCACCAGCATGGGAAAGGCTGAGACGGTGAGAACGACAGGGGGCGCTATTGACAACAGCACGGCCAAGGGGGAAGGAAATGGGGGGGAGCCTCCATGTAAACCGCCCAGCGCCAGCAGGAAGGCTGGGCGGCGTCAGTGAAGCGAGGAGGAGCCCCGCATCGGGACAAGAAGGTCAGCTCCGCAGGAAGAGACGAGACTCCTGAGAGCGCACGCTCTGCGGACAGAGCTCCGGGTGGATGAGCAAGAACTGCCGAGCTGACAGGAAGAAGCAGGCACCCCCCTCGTGAGGTTCTCATGCCCTCGGGCCTCGCAGTGCGCCTCGGTGCACTTTCCCCAAGAGGACACTGTATTCTCTGCCATCGTGCGTATGAAGGACGCAGGGCAGGCTCGCTACCGGCTGGAAGGAACGTAACGGGCCACCTGGCTGAAGTCAGAACAGAACCAGCTGCCCCGTGAGTTACCACCTTCTCCGTGTTGGGCCCGAGGCAGGTGAGCCTCGTGGGAAGGCGTTTCAGGACTGAGAAGCCGCCGCCAAAGTAAAACCCTAGGACGAGACCTTCTCCAGGAACACTCCCCTGTCGCAGCCAGTCACAGGCGAACGGACAGAGAACTGCTCGGCTCCAACACCTCCCCAGCCACCTCCCAGCCTGTGGCCTCCGCACCGAGGGCGCTGGTGTGGGGCCGCGAGGAGCCCCGATGCCCACGGATCAGTGCACGCACACAAGCATGTGCACACGACACACACAGGTACGTTCACACTGCAAACCCTGGTGGAAGGCGCTCAGGACGGAAGACGGTGTAGCGGGAGATGCAGACTGAGCGGCAGTGGCCTCAGCAAGCACCAGAGAACCCTGAAAGCCGACGCCACAGGGACTCAGACCCAAAGTCTTCTTCCCGGGAAAGGCCTAGCGAGGCCTCCTGCTCTCATTTCAGACTATTCCTGCCATGACTGCGACCACCCTCCCGAGGTAGTTACTGAGCGGAGGTGAGAAGGCTGACCCGCTGTGAGGTCACTGGAGAGAACGCGTACCTGTGTGTCCGGCCAGTTCACGACTCACACGCACATTCCCTTCGCGAGTTTTCAGATTGTAAATGGAGCAAATGTTATCCAGGCCTCCGCAGGCCACGTAGTTCCCAGAAGGCGCGTACGCACAGGTCATGACCCACGAGGACCGCAGAGGGATGGCGTGGACCTACACGACAGAACAGACGCAAACATGCTCACGTTCAAACACAGTAGCTACTGAAATTGCTTTGAAAATAATTTGCAGGTGTGGCCAGTCAGATACAGCAGTAACTTAATTAGAAACCCTGTGCTACAGAACAACTCAATCTATAGTTTTAATAAAGTCGCAACTGATGACTAGAGAGACCCTCAGTAACAAGACAGCCTCCTAATCGAAATCACGCGTCGAAAAGAAAGAATGTTCCTTTACT
Organism: Myotis lucifugus; assembly: GCF_000147115.1. Classification (NCBI taxonomy): domain Eukaryota; kingdom Metazoa; phylum Chordata; class Mammalia; order Chiroptera; family Vespertilionidae; genus Myotis; species Myotis lucifugus. The sequence continues at coordinate 49,665 of NW_005872273.1, read as the reverse complement.
ATTGTATTTTAAGGCTTACTGGCTAGCAATCATTCACTTAAGTCTCTTTCACTTAAATCTTAAAAAAAAAAAGCCACTGGCCGGTCAAAATGGCTATCAATTCATGTATAAAACAAGGGTTTTTCCTGAAGTGCTGGAACCGGCCCGCGAGCTGCACCAGGCTGTGTGCTCACGCGCAGCCGGCGTCCCCTGAAACACAGCTGAGTGGGACCAGCGACAGCACTACTTCACTCCAGGTGACACCCCCTTGAATCATTCTTTAGACGAATTTAATTTATACTTCGATACAATGCCCCTCAGGTGATCTCTCATAAAAACGAATAACTAGCCCTAACCGGTTTGGCTCAGTGGATAGAGCGCCGGCCTGCGGACTGAAGGGTCCCAGGTTCGATTCCGGTCAAGGGCATGTACCTTGGTTGCGGGCACATCCCCACTAGGGGGTGTGCAGGAGGCAGCTGGTCGATGTTTCTCTCTCATCAATGTTTCTAACTCTCTATCCCTCTCCCTTCCTCTCTGTAAAAAATCAATAAAATATATTTTTTAAAAAAACAAACGAATAACTAAATGAAAAGCTAGACTTCTGCATTTTTAAATAAAACATGAGATTTCCCAGACTGAGCTAAAACTGGAATCCCGCCTCCCGGGCGCATTAGGAGCCGCCCTCCCGCCTGCTGGGAGCAGAGCTGAGCTGGGCAGCGGGGACGAGCAGCGTGTGCCAGCCACAGGCTCGGCCCCTAGCGGACCGGGAGTTCCATACCAACCCAAACTCCCGTGCCCCCCCCCGCCCCCGCCCGTGCTGTAGCTTAGCTAAGTGAATCCGGCGGCCTGGGCCTGGGGAGGGCGTGCAGTCCCTACCTTGTTGGTGGTGTAGCTGTCCCAGATGATGAGCTTGCCGTCCTGCGAGGCACTGACGAGAAGCCTGCAGGGAAGACACACGCAAGCACGTCAGGGCCACAGCCACAGCCACACGCGGCTGTGACGGCTCTCGTGTGCGTCAGAGCGGCCTGTGCTGGAGACAAGCCACACGGACTCACAAGCCCGAAGAAAAAGCCCCAATGATCAGACCAACGCTGGAAGCGTGACGAGCTCGTTCCCACAGACAGCAGCTGGGGACAAGCGCCTGGCTTCTCGGGGGACTAGACCCCCGCCACGTGCTGGGTCAGCTGAGACAGTGGCCACTCAGCACTGCTTCTGTCTGGTTTCTGTTCATAGTCTTCACGAACACAGGTGGTAGGAAACATGGAGTGTGCAACTTCCTGTCTGTTCTTGTGCACGCAAGGCCTCGACATAGGGAACCAGCTTTGAGAGACCCCGATTCCTGAGCCGCTCCCAGATGGAGCCGACCCTGGGGTCCAGGCCGGGGGGCACTGAGGAGGCCTCACACCCCCCCCGCCTTGCACAGTGAAGACAGACTCCCGCGGCCCTGAGCCTGGTCCCCCGGCAGCAACTACCAACCGCCATGAGCCTTTTCCTCTTGTCTTGCTCTGGGCATGTGTGATCGGCTGGGGCCTGTGCGTTGCGGGTGCTCTGTCTGCCTTTGCAGAACGAGGACAGGACAGGACAGCACCAAGGGGCGAGGGGGCTAATGGAGAGGAAGCAGGGCCCACGGCTACTCAGAAGGCAGCTCAGGAGCCGCCCTTTTCCCGGGACGGTGACGGCTCCACGCACAGCCCTACCCAGACGGTCAGTGTGGTAAGTCATGATAGAAAGAGTTTCAATTTTAAAGGTTTTATCCAAACACACAGGCTTTAACCGTTTCAGTCACGAGCACGTTTGGCTTCCTGAACCGATCATAACCTGGAAATCTGAAAATCTGGACACTTTTCACCGAAACACACGTTCTGAGGCAACAGGTACAAGAAGTCACCAAGGGACAAAGCCAGTCTCAGCTCCGTGCTGCAAACTCGCCTCAGAACGGAACCAGTGCCCTCGTCTTCCAGAAGCACTTTCTTCAATCAAATCCCTGCATCTCGGGGGCCACGCACACCTCGGGCACGAAGAGACTTCTGGGTTAACAGCGGCCGCTCTGCGCCCGGCTGCCTGCCCTGCAGGCTCAGCCGTGGACGGGCCTTGAGGGGCCCGCGTAGAGCCCTCGCCCTCCTGGAGGGTCACCTTCAGGGAAGCCTCCGCTCAGAGAGCTTAGTATCTGCTGACTCGCCCGATCGGAGGAACGCTAATGCCCGCTGATCCTCCAGAAGGTGAGAGGAGACACCCCGTAATCCCGGGGGAACCGCTGCAGACAGGGGTGACCACTCGCCTCCCGGGGCAGCCTGGCACTGAGCAGCCACCAGTCACCGGGAGGCACCACCCACGCCAACGCAGAGGGAGGAGGAGCCGGAAGGAAGGGCCCGCCTCTGACCGAGGCGAAGGGGCCACAGCCCAGGCCTCAGCCCTTCACACTCAGAGGACGGAGGCTCCTGGGCCTCGCAGGGTTGGTGGGCTTCACTCTCAGTTCTAACAAGACTTCAGCAGCTTTTAGAAAGCGGAGAAAAGTGTAACATTCAGGTGACTGAGAGAGACTCTGAAATGTTATAAAAAATAGAACTTAAGCATAAACGTATTTTACTAATAATGTTGACAAGCCCGGCACTAATGCAGATGTGATGCCCACCGACTCACACACGCCTGCAAAGCCCTCGCTGTGAGCCTCCAGCGCCACAAACATGACAGACTGACTCGTGTTCATAAACTGCAGCCGAGTCAGGAACACATCCTGCGCAATAACCTGTCTGTAGAGGCAGAAAACACGAAGGGGATATAAGCAAACGTACGTCCAAATTAAAAAAAACAACTATTTTGGATTTTCTCTGAAACGCTCTGCACAGCAGAGGTCATTCTAGCATCACCTTTTGTTCTTTGGTTTATGAATATAAACTAGGGCCCCACATACGTAAGGTATTAAGAGCTGTAACTGTCCAGTTTAAAAAGCAGCTACAGCCCAGCCGGCGTGGCTCAGAGGTTGAGCATCAACCTATGAACCAGGAGGTCAGGGTTTGATTCTTGGTCAGGGCACAGGCCTGGGTTGCGGGCTCCATTCCCAGTGGGGGGCATGCAGGAGGCAGCCGGTCAATGATTCTCTCTCATCATTGATGTTTCTCTCTTTCTCTCCCTTCCTCTCTGACACCAATAAAAATATATTAAAAAAATAAAATAAGAGCAGCCAGGCCCTGCCAGAAAGAGAACAAGAGCAATCCAACACCCCCACCCCTCTGGGTCCCCCTTCTTTAGGGGCGACCACAACCCTGAGCTCGATGTGCTTCGTCCCAGCCCGGCTGCTCTTCCGCAGACCCGACCCCCAGCTTTCACGGCACAACTCCAGTCGGAACCCCCAGGCCGGTGTAAGGCCTCACACGGGGTGATCGGAGCCTCGATGACCTGGCCCTACCTGCCTCCTGCCTCCCCCGAGCCCTGCCTCCTGCCCACTGCTCTGGCCACACAGCACCTTCCCTCCAGGGAGGAAGAGCTGCCTGCAGCCTGTGTAGCTCCCAGCCACCCTCAGGCAGTGATGTGCCCCCGAGAGCCCCCCGGACGGCCCAGGTGGGGGCCGGCTGCAGGCGACACTGTGGAGGGGCCTGAGGCGGCTCAGGGGCGAGTGGCCTGGCTCCAATGCCCGTCTGGGCAGGACAGGACGAGGCTCCACAGATGAGGGAGCCCAGAGACCCGTACTGTTTGGTCACCGGCTACTTTAATACAATTCTAAGGTGGGTTGACTAGTGAGGGCATTTTCCATTTATTCTTTCTGATTAGCAGTATCACTGAAATGGCCTAAATTACCATTCATTTGCATTTGAAACTGTATGGGATGCTGCACAGAACAAAGGAAAGATAGAAGATTTTGTTCTGAAGTCATTTACACTCTAAAGCAGACAATTTCACGAACAAAGAGAAAACCAAACTGAAAATTCCTAACAAACGTTTAAAAAAAAAAGCCACTCAAAGACAGGCATCTGAAGATTTCTGTTGGGCACCTGAAAGCATGTGTCAGTCACCAAGCCACCAGCTTGTCGTTGTGTGGGTGGGAAAGGCAGCCTCTAAGACAGTGGTTCTCAACCTTGGCTGCACATTAGAATCACCTGGGAATCTTTTTTTTTTAATATATTTTTATTGATTTTTTACAGAGAGGAAGGAAGAGGGCTAGAGTTAGAAACATTGATGAGAGAGAAACATCAATCAGCTGCCTCCTACACACCTCTTACTGGGGATGTGCCCGAAACCAAGGTACATGCCCTTGATCGGAATCGAACCTGGGACCTTTCAGTCCGCAAGTCGACGCTCTGTCCACTGAGCCAAACCGGAGGATGGCTCAGAAATCAGGATTTTAAAAAGATTCCCAGGTGATTCTAATGTGCAGCCAAGGTTGAGAACCACTGCTCTAAGAGAAGAGGCTCAACAGACCAGTCGGCGAGGCTGCAGGTGCGGGCGATGGAGGGAACAGGGAGGGGAGGACCGGAGGGCGATGGAGAAGAGCAGCTGCCAGGGGACAAGGGGTCTGAGTTAAGGGCAGAATTTAAAGGAGAAACAATGAGTGCCGATGGGAGCTCCCTGGCTGGTGGGGCAGATGGGGGGAGAGGGAGCAGCAGCTGAGACTGCATTCTTGCTGTGGGATGTGGGCTCAGGGAGAAACCAGCAGCAAACCCGGACATAGCACTTGGCACCCACTGTTCTGAGGCTCAGCACACTTCACCCTGTGCCGGGCACTGACCCTGAGCGTGCCAGCTGAGAAACCATGAGGAACAGGCTGGAAAGATGAGCCACGGCACAGAGAGGTTAGGCGACTTCCCCAAGGTCACACAGGCACTGGGCCTGGATCTGGCAGAAACGAAGAGGAGGGGAAGGGAAGGTCACAGCTGGCAGGGACTGACTAGGGCGGGGCAGAAACGGGCCTGGGCAGGTGGACGTGTGACCTGGGAGCGGGCACCTGGGAACCTAGCCCTGGCTGCTCAGACACCTGACGCAAGTCCCTCGCCTTTTCTTTACAAATCACGGCCAATGCCCACCAGACCAGTCCCTGTGCCGCAGGGCCGACCCCGCTCATGCCCTCACCTGGAGTCTGTGCCCCAGTGCATGGCGTAGATTTTGGCCAAGTGCCCCCGCAGCGTTCTCCTGGTGCGCATCTGGATCCTTCCCACGGGGTCGATGTTGTTTGTGATCTGAAAGCAAACGTCCTGCAGGTTACCATTCTGTGAGGTCTCCTCTCTGCCACCCGCCACTGGCCCCCCAAACCCCTTCACCCCAGCAGCTCCACTGGGATTTCTCCTGTCTGGAGGGCACCTACTTTCCTTTCATGAGGATGAGGCCCACATTTCTCCACCTCAAACCCCACAGCGGGCACCATGCACAGGGCTGGCCACACGGACACCTCCGTCTTCTCTCTCCTCGTCTCCCCAACTGAGCGCCCAGGCCAGGCCCTCCCACCTCCCGTGCTCCCACAGCCCAGCGCTCAGGCTGTGCACTGACCCAGACCAGAGCGACCACCCACTCGGGATTCTGCTGCTGTGGACAGAACTGTACATGCAAACGTGCGGTTCCCTCCGACAGGAAAGCCCCGACGCTAATGACGTGGGTGGGCAAACGGAACAAGTGTATCACATTAATGGGCCTAAAGACTGTACAGAATTCAGACTCAGGTAATTCGATGCAGTACAATTTCTCCTTAACTTATTGTTTAACCCCAATTAAAGTGCATCCCCTAAAGCATTAAAACACTATAAAATATTAATCATTCTCAGGAGAAATATGACTTTTCTTCCACATTTTATTCTTTGGGCAAAAATATTAATTTTTCTAATGAGGTGAAATTCACCACTTTAAGTATACCATCCAGTGGTCCTTAGCACGCTGACAACGTGTGTGATACCACCTCTCCCTAGTTCTAGAACATTCCCACTTCCCACGTCCACTAAGCACTCACTGGTGGGCCCCCTCCAGCCCCTGGCAACCACTGATCTCCTTCAGTCCCCGTGGACCGGCCTATTCAGAATATTCCGTCGGTGGAGCCCTGCAGCGGCCTGGCCTGTCAGCCCCCCGCACCCGGTCCTGGGCTCCTCCGGCTGCACGGGCATCCACGCTGCGCCCCTTCCTGCGGCTGGGTCCTGTTCCGCTGTGCGCTTACCGCACTGTCTGCCCACCCTCCGGGCACGGACACGGGTGGTTTCCACCTCCCGCGCCGGGAGATGTGCTGCGAGAGCCAGGGCGTGCGCTGGTCTCGCACCAGCTTTCAGCTCCTGTGTCTGGAGAGGAGCTGCTGCGTCACAATTGAGGTTAAACTTTGAGGACCCGCCTAAGGGAACTTTAAGATGAACATTTCACAACTCCGACCTCTACAATAGTAAGTACCTATTTAAGGCTTAAAAGGGATTTATTTTTCATCCTAAAACACCACTTCCTACGCTGAGCACGAACACTTGTGAGTGAAACGCTCCCAGCACTGGGCCCACCCTCGCTGGCGGGACTGGAGCAGAGCTCGGCCCTGAGGTCCTGGAGGGAGGCGCCTGCGTGACCTGGTTCTTACCTGAGAGAGAGTTGCATCTGCACAAGCTTTCCTGGCATCCTAGGGAGAACAGCAGGAGGAAATTAGTCCAGGTCCAGGCTCGGCCACTCCCAGCCCTCGCACCGCAGTCCAGAGCCTCAGCGCAGGGCCAGGTGGGACTGTCAGGCAAACCAGTCTGTGCCCAGACCACACTCAACATGGGGCACAGGAACCCAGTGCCTTCCAGGCCCCAGATCATCACATCTGGTCAGCACACCTGTGACCCCAGTGATGCAGGCGACCCTGGGAGGACCAAGGGGAGGGAGGCCGGTGGCACTGGAGAACCCCAGAACCAGAGCCACCCGTCCTCCTGCCAAGGCCCCGCAGCTCATGGCCCCGCACACACTCCTATCTCTGCCTTTTAACAAACCCCCCAGGAGCTGTGGGCCCAGAGGACTGTCTGAAAGCACTACATGTCCAGCCCAAGCCCTGCTCTCTGGGCTGTGCCCACTGGGAACGGTCACCAGTGCTGAGGCTATGGGAACCGCCGAGGGCCTGGTGCGGCTTCCGGCTGTGCTGGTACCTGTGTTCCTATCTAGGAAATGACCTGTGAAGCAGGAAGCACTACACAGGGACACACTGAGCTCATTAAAATGCTTCATTGTCCCTAAGTGGTCAAAGTTACTAGAAAATAAAATCTTGAAATCTCAAATTAGTGTATAAATTTTACAAACAAAAAACCATACATTAAGAAGGAAAATGAGACGATAGCTTTAAAAAGGGTCAAAGCTTGAGTGTAGGAATAACTTCCAAGAAAATTATGACAACATGTCAGGGGCGGTCGCTGCAGCTGCTGACAGTCAGAGACCTTGTGTCGCTCCCGACTGCCTGGGCTGGTGAAGACATGCAGGGGGTGCGCTCCTAGTGCAAAGGCCTCGCTCTGTTCGTGATGAGAAATGTCACTGAAGGTGACATTCACCTATTTTGGCCCTTAGATCAGAGGAGTATGTCCAAGCTGTTGACCAGTCAGTCCTCTCTTCTTGGCCTGTGCCAGCACCACGGGCCTGTCCCACAGCGAGGGCTGCTGCCTGCACAGCGGGCACGGCCACTCCTAGGAAGTCCGCACTCACACGGCATCACTGAGCCGGCACGGTAAGACGTGCATCCCTTTGAGACTGCACGCTTCCTCCGGAACAATCAGAAAAGGACGAGACGGTCCTCTGGGGCCTCCCACCTGAAAACAAACCTAAGGAAGCACGCAGCCCTCGCCCTCAGTGGCCATTTCCCGCTCCTCTGCCCTGTCCTTCGGAAAGCTGTGTTTCTGGGCCGATCAGCGGGAAGGTGTGCTTTTTCCCTCCCACCCGCGGGGTAAGAAGTGCCCCCACCTTTGTTGTCCCTGTGCTGAGCCCAGAGACGTGCACAGCACCAGCTCGGGAGCCGGAGCCCCAGGAGCCATGGCACGTGCGCTCGAGGTGTGCCCATCAGTGCAAGACACACTGAGCGCTCAAGGCTTCGTGCAGAGAGCGGGTGGAGAATAACGGACTGTGAGCGTACGTTTTAGGTATGTTGGTTGAGACAGTTTCTTAAAAATGAACGCCACCGGTTCCTCTTTATACGTGTAAATTCCACGCGTGGCCCACACAACAGCCCTGCCCGAGGAGGACGCCTGTGCCCCACAATGCCACGGGGTCCGACCCACGGGAAGAGAGGAGCGCTGACTTCCAGCCTTTGTTCTTCCAAAGACGATGTCTTCCCCCCACGCAGCACAAACTTGCTGCATCTGAACAGGTCTGAGCCCACTACTTGTGAGCCATTCCCAGGTGCTGGAAAAACAGACTCTGGGTTCTCCTGGAGGCGGACAGGCCGTCCCACGAGTCCGCCTGGAGCGGAGAGGGGCGTCCTTGCTCCTGCGGAGCTGCAGCAGGCTCTGGACGAAGGCCTGACCTCCTGCACAGGACGCCCGTTCCCCTCGGCTGCAGATCTCAGGGAATCCCACTGCCCGCTCGCGAGGTCACGGAGAGATAGCTGAAATCATGTGGCGCCTGTCCCCGTCACCGCCAGGCTTTCTGAGCACGAGGGGCCATTTGGAAGGACAGGGTTAGGCGCCCGTTCCAGTGGCCTCAGGAAACTGCTCCGACACCTGCGGAGAAGTGACGCTCTGGCGGGGGCTGGAGCCTACAGGTGACCCGAAGCATCTGAGATGCCCCCTCAGCAGTGGACAAGCATCTAGCTGTGGACGCTGAGGACAAGTGTTTTCGGTCGAGTCCACCTCCTTTCTCTCACTCTTCCCATCACCGGTCTGAGAACAGGAACACTGACTTGCAGTAAATGTTTCTCTAGAAAGCATTCTTTAGAAGCACTGCCTCACAGAACCGGAGGGGAGCAGCGCGACCCCGAGCCACGCTGTTACCTCGCCTGGGCTGCCGTGCGACCTGCACACGGGGCGACCTGCGTGCTCCAGGAGCCTGGGCTGCACATGCGGCTTTGCCTCCAGGGAGAGGCATCTGCTCCAACAGAAAAAGCTGTCCACTCCAGTGACCTTCCGGAGGGAACACCTCTTTTCAAAACTGAAAACAAGCCAGGCGCACCTGACATACCTTTTACTGTTGTTAATACGCTTATTTTTAAAGAAGTTTCCTGCCCTCAACTTAACAGTCACAAGGGAGGGAGGCCAACATCACACTCCATACAGCAGTGATGAGGCCCAGAAATCAGGATTTTATAAAGATTCCCAGGTGACTCTAATGTGTAGCCAAGGTTGAGAACCACTGCCATACAGTGACCAAAAGAATATTGGAAGAAAAAAATAAAAGAATGGCACAAAGCTAATTCCAAGGTTAAGAAAAACATGTGCAGAAAGATGTTTATAAATCCTGTGGAGACATTTTTGCATATGAAATAATGATGCACTGGGAAACAAAACCTCAAAATAATGGATGAGGCCAAATTATGGGCGTCATAGTGCATCCCGTGCCAATTAAGACTCAACCTCAGTCCTGAACCCTGGGGTCACCCTGTAACTCATCCCTCTGACACCAGGTCACATCTGGCCAGACATGCACTAGACTGGGGATAAGTCAACTGGACACGTGTGCGGCTACGTACTCTGATTTGGTTTTTCAGCTGCTCGGCCTCCTGCCGTAGCTGGTCGAGCTCGCTCATCTTCTGACCGTAGTGCTCTGCGATGCCACCTCAAGGAATCGGATCTGAAACAGAAACACAAGCACAGGAAGTTCATCAACAGCGGGGCCAGCTGGCTCGCTTGGCTGGAGCTCATCTGGGACACCCAAAGGTTTCGGGATCCATCCCAGTCAGGGCGCGTGCATGAGGCAGCTGATCTTTGTGTCTCTCTCATATTGATGTCTCTGTCTCTCTGTCTCTCTCTCTCTCTCTCTCAAAATCAATGAAAACATTATCTTCAGGTGAGGATTAAAAAAATTCTATTTAAAGAAAAGTTAATGAACAATGACTAAGTAATGAAGCAGGCGAGAACAGGAAGTTGAAATGTTGAGAGCAATTATAAATCAGAGACTAACATTCATCAGAACTTATAAAATGCCCACCAGGGGCTGTTAGTAAAAGACAGCTTCTATCATTCACTGGCTTTGTACAGTGACGATGTCTAACAAGTGACTACTCAACAGATGGCGGTGGGTTAACAAAGAAGAAGCTGTTCCACACGCAGCCTTTGCAAGAAGGACCTGGGTCTCAGAAGGACCCAAGAAGCTGAGACAGGCGTCAGGATGGCTCTCCCGTGAAACCAGGGCAGGAGGCGGGGCAGTGGTGCCTGACCACCCGTCGCTGGGAGCCGCATCCATGACCTTGACCCCCTGACTGCCCCGATGTTGGCACGCCCGCACGGCCACGCTGAAGGACTGTGTGGGTGTGGTGCCGGAACCTGCTCTCCCACCAACATGGCCCTGGGATCCCAGCAGACAGAGGACCCACCCCACAGCCTACAGCTCAGGCCAGCCAGGCGCGGCGCCCACAGCCCGCAGCAGAGGCCGGGCAGGCGGGTCGCGAGCACTGCAAAGGGCAGGCCCGGGCAGCTCTCCGGGAAGGCGACACAAGCCCACAGGGTCTTAAAAATACTTCCGATCAAAAGAGCTGCTTCAAAGGCGACACTGAAGGGTGTCGCAGGAGGCCTGGCCGAGGCGGAGCACCTGTCCCTGAGGCCACGCTGCAGACACATGCCCGCTGACACTGACCAGCTCCCTCTCCCCTTTGTCCAAGGACAGCAATTGGTGAACGTTAACGTCTGAGAGAATAACGGTGCCGAGAGAAGAGGAAAGAGCTTTAAAACGAAAGGCGGTGATGTCCTCTCAGGGACGCCTGTGCTCCCTGCCAGCCCGGGCGCCTCCCAGCACTCCCATGCGGGGACAGGCCACGTCCGTCCGTCCATCTGTGCAGACAGCTCTGCAGAGCCGGCTCTTTCAACCCAACCGCCCCTCCTCCGTCGGTAAGAAGCCCTTCCTCAGTCCTTCCAAGGTCAGCCTGGAGGCACTCGGACTAAAGGGTTGGCTTCAGTCCACCAACGACTTCTGACCCCAACTCAGACACTACAGCACGAAGGTAACCTTTAAACTGAGGACTAAACACAACAAGCTCCTTAGGATCTAGGTAGAAGGAAGTACTATCTGAGAGGCCGAGGTCTTCAAGTAAAGACCCAACTTCTTTAAAAAAAAAAAAAAGAAAGAAAGAAAGAAAGAAAGAAAGAAAGAAAGAAAGAAAAAGAAAAGTTTTTACTGATTTCAGAGAGGAAGGGAGAGGGAGCGAGCGATAGAAACATCAATGATGAGAGAGAATCATGGATCGGCTGCCTCCTGCACGCCCCACACTGGAGACCAAGCCTGCAACCCGGGCAGCTGCAGGAAATCAAACCATGACCTCCTGGTTCATAGGTCGACGTTCAACCACTGAGTCACACCAGCCAGGCAAGACCCAACTCTTTTTTTTTTTTTCTTTTAGGACCCAACTTCTAATGGGCGGGATAACTCCTGAGACCTTACATTTAAACGTCTCCTTTAATTAGAGGTTCTTGTACATGTCACAGAAGACCATGTGCATGATAATCACCGCTGCGTACCGTCAGGCAGAGAAATGACAGCCCAAGTGTCTCTATATTGAGAAGCTCCGTGAGTGCCGTCGCCTCGGCGAACCTCAGGAGCAATGCTGCCGACACTTGCTGACCTGGACCTTCGGCCACAAGCAGGAGGACAAGCAGGCCCGCCTCTCACCATGAACAGCATCGACGACTGCCACTGCCTTTGGACGACAGCCCGTGATCATCAGCCCTCACATCTGAGTCTCAGTTACAGACATTAAAACATTTTAAATTACACTCTCTCTTCTGTCAAAGCTGTATTTCCTAAAACCGAATCTGGAAAAGAAGTTTTTGCAGATGGACTTTCACGAATGAAGCGCCCAGGCCACCTTGCCGGGGGCACTGACAGCCCTGGCCCTGAGCTAACGGACTGAACCGGCCCCAGAGGGTGAGCGTGGAGAGGTGGACACCAGCCCATCACAGGGCACCGGGCCGTCGCTGCTGCCCACACCGCATCCCGCAGAGCCTTGCCCGTTCCCACCACCACTCACCGTCCCCGCTCCTCTGTGAAGACACCGACACGAAAGAACCAAGCACAGAATAGTGTGTGAGGGTGGGGCCTCTCTGTCCACCCACAGGACACACCTATGCTAATGTGAGCAGCCTTTTTCCACAGACACAAGGACATGTCACTGGTGGTTGTTTGCGGAGGAAGACCCAGGAACAGGGGCAGCCTGTGCCTTCACGTTCTCTCTTACACGTCTATTTCTCTTCAAAAAAGTTACCCGCTCATCCGGCCCAGGAACCCAGAAGACGCACATGGTCTCCTCCTCTCAGTGAGGGGCCAGTTCAGCTCCCTTCACCAGGCGAGCTCCTGCAGGCACCGAGCCAGCCCTGCAGACGGCCGAGCCGGGGCAATGCCTGCCACTGGTTACCTGGAGACAGCCACGGAACCACAGTCGTTTTAAAAGATGTGAAAGATCAGGACCACCTCCACTGAGTTAGTGGCTGTAGTTCCCTCTCGGTCTCCAATGCTGGCTGGTCAGCTTATACAAAACCCCTGAGGTGCGTTCACAAGTCTTACTTACATTTGCTGGTTTGCTTTTCTCTTCACTATCCCAAGTCCCCCAAAGCCTCTGGTCCCGAGGCCTGGTGCCTTCTCCCCTCCTGGGTCACAGTCACCGTTAAGCCCCGGCCCAGCTGACTCAGCGCGCGGACCTCTAATCCACTAAGACAGACCCGCGAGAGGCCCCTCTGCCCCTCACCACCCACACCTGCCACTGGCCTTGGTTCAGAACTTCTGTTCTGGAAGAAATTGAAGTGACTGAAAGCAAGCAGGTGGAAGTCTGCCCCTAGGTTACATCTTTGTAAGTCAGTATTAGCATGATCTTTATTCAAATACTAGTAGCCCGGTGCACAAAATTCGTGCACATTAAAAGGGAACTAATTGCCCTCACCGGTTTGGCTCAGTGGATAGAGCATCGGCTGGCGGACTCAAGGGTCCCCAGGTTCGATTCCGGTCAAGGGCATGTACCTTGGTTGCTGGCACATCCCCAGTGGGGAGTGTGCAGGAGGCAGCTGATCGATGTTTCTAACTCTCTATCCCTCTCCCTTCCTCTCTGTAAAAAATCAATAAAATATATTTTTTTAAAAAAGGGAATTAATTAGCAGAGATATTTTAACATTGCTATTTGCCCTTTCTCTATAATAGAAATGTGAGAGATGAAAGGAAATTAGTAAAATGTATATGAAAATAATATATAAATTAATAAATAAACAGTAACAAAAGGATATAACAACAGAGGCATGATATAAAAACGACAAAACATGATATGAAAACCACGAAAACATGATATAAAAACAACAGTGATGCAATGACTAATAAAGTGATTAAACTTATTCTAATATCTCCCTGTACACCACATTAAGAGTGAAAACACTTTCAGAGTGCTTGACTAATTTCCCTTGTGATGAAGTACTTAGAACTTTAACTGTAACATCACATGATCTTCAAACTCGAGAGAAAGCAACATATAACTGATCACGTGCAAAAACGGGTTCAGGTAGGAACATGCCTACTCTGTCTAGAGTTTGTCCTTGTGATTTATTAATAGTCATCACAAATGCTGGCATCACGGGAAACCGTCGTCGAATCAATTTAAATGGGAGGCCAGTGTCAGATGGGGACAAATTAATTCTTGGAATCAGAACAGCCTCTCCCTCTGCAGATCCTGTTAATACTTCAGCTTCGATAATGTTAGGTCATAATCTTTTGATAATAAATCTGGTACCATTACAAAGACCCCATTTACTATTGAGATTTCTCAATAGCATGATGATTGCACCCACTTTCAATTTTAATTTATGACACGGCATTCCCAAAGGAGTAATACTATTCAGAAATTAGATGGGGAAATTTTCCTTTGTTTCTTTGTTATGGGGTGGGGCCCCAACATTAGTAACAAAGAAACAGAATTAAAACTTTATTGTGGGGAGCCGCTACAGTGTTTGGACAGGTTCAAGCCTTGGACTGATGAGAGGGCACAGTCCTTTCATTGCCACGTGCAAGTCCAGCTTGGAGGGCATGGCCCTCCCAGCACAATTACAGCCAACAGCTGTAGCTGTGAGCTTGAACCTATGGTCTGAACACGTGGCCCCACGTGCCTGAGTGATGTGGGCTTGATAGAGTTCAGGTGCATGTAGTTGAGTAGGACTGAAACCCAGGAGAATGTTGTAAACATCTTGGTCACGCCCTTACTTTGCCTCGTAGCATCTGCTACAAAATAAAGGCATGGCTGTGGGCATGGTTGCTGTTTTTGAGAAGCAGCGTCCCACCGAGACCCGGCTTTCATTCTCTTGTCTGTCTTTTCTAAGCCTTTCAGCCGCCCCCACTCAGGTTCATCCCGTGCTGGCGCGGCACACTTTAGAAAGATCTGCCTCCACGCTCCCAGGGCAGGTTCCTGCCTCAAACTCCGCCCTTATAGGAAACAGCTCCGGGAAACAGCTTGGGGGAGGGTGCAGCTGTTGCCAAAACAACCCCTGTAGGACTGACTTCCTTCCGCTCAGTCACGGCTGTTCGTCGGTATGTGATGAACACCACCCATGGTTTTTATATAAGTAGATTCCCATGTGGAATAATGTGGCGGGTGTGGCTCAGTGGTTACAGCATCGGCCTGCTCACCAAAAGGTCTCAGGTTCGATTCCTGGTCAAGAGCACAACCTGGGTTGGAGGTTCAATCCCCCACCCTGGTGAGGGCACGTCCAGGAGGCACCCAATCATTGTGTTTCTCTCACATCCATGTTTCTCTCCCCCTCCCTCCTTTCCTTCCACTCTCCCTAAAAGTCCCGATGAAAAACTACCCTCGGGTGAGGATTAACGTAAAAAGCCACCATGTGCTCCGGTGGCTCCCCATCCCTTGGTGCCGCCACCAGTCCCTTCTCATCAGGACCTCAGGTCTCAGAAGGACGTGTCAGTGGCCTCCCAGGCCCACAGGAAAGTTCACTCGCTGCCAGGGACACTCTAGCTGCACGTCTGTTAACATGTCAGAAATCAATGCCCAGTTCTGGTGCTTCCACACACAGGGAAAGCGACTGTCACCACACCCGGGGTTTCACTCGGCGTTCACCGGGAAATGGGAAAGGCGCTCTGCAGCCCAGGCTGAGGGGAAATTGAATGAGACATCGGGCAAGTGTGAGTCAGCCTGCGGGCCCAGACGATGACGTGCCCTCCACGGGGCAGCGCACACGCAGGGTGAACAGGAGGGCTGCCGGTCACCTCTGAAATCCTGAAGCAGAGCCAGGGCCACACGGGCAGGGGTTCGCAGACTTGCCCCACACACCTCACCTCCAAGACAAAGCTACATTTTGATACAGGAGTTTGCAGGAGGAATTTCATCCAATTTCATGAACTTTTCTGTTTTTCTTTCATTTCCAAATCCAAGTTCATCTCCAGAATGCAAAGAGTGCACATCCCAAAGGGCACAGGCAGCCCAGCCCCTTCCGTTACATGGTTCTAGCGCTACTGTGAGCGACAGGGCAGCGGACAGAGAGAGATGCCGTCTGTCCGGTGCACCTGCCGGAGAGTGGGGTGACGTGCAGTGTGGACCCTCCGTCCCACATGACTGACCCACAGCCTCTCCTGGCCTTCAAAGGTTCTGATCCACGTTTAATAAAACGATGGGTCTGAAATTCGCTTGAAAACAACCAAGAGGAGGGAAACGGGCAAGGGCACCTGAGGAACAAGACTGGCAGCCTGCCCGGGGCTCCGCTGCTTGGAGCGCCTCCCGATGCGCCAAGGTTGTGGGCTCGATCCCTGGTCCAGGCTCATACAACATCAACCCATGGATGCATCAGTCAGTGGCACAACGAATCAATGCCTCTATCTCCCTTCCTCTCTCTCAAATCAAAATAATAGATTAAAAGGGACACAAGACTGGTGCTGCGGCTAACTGCTGTGTTTGGTGAGGGACCGCCTGATGTGACTTGTTAACTTTGTATCGATTTCAACTTTCCATCACAATCATTTAAAGTGCGATGAGACCTCAGATCTCGACTCAGATCCCGACGTGCAGACTTTGAGAGACAAGCGTGTGGTCGGCTCTGAGGACGAGAAGGAGGAGCTGCTGTGCGCTTGGTGCCACCGGGGGACCAGCCCTCACGGTGGGAGGTGCTGCCAGAAGCTCCAGGACTGAGAGGAAGGAGGTTGGACAAGAACTGGCAGACTCTGCGAGTGCGGGAGCCGGGTGATGACATGATGCTGTTTACCTACATGTGAGCATTGCAGTACATGGAAAAAAACAGTAATTCTTGTCACTGCTCGGCTACATTATAAGCAAATATTAAATGTGCTATAAATCTACTGGTTTTAAGTGTGGGCACAGGTACCCCCAAGCAGGCTGTGTCGTGTGGTGAGACTTTTCTGTGATGTCATCGCCCAGCCACTGTAGCCAGCTTTTGAGGATGCAATCCCAGGAAGCCCCAAGTTTGTCTGAACAAATGAATGGCTGACCTTGGAGGCTAATGTCCATGTGTCAAAAGCGATAAAAACTGGCATTAAGTGTTGATGACACAGGACCACTGTCGGCTTCAGATCAGAAGCACCAGAGATCAGAACAGTCAATGAAATGGAAAGGAAACGGTCACTCGCTCTTCCTGGTAACTGGGGATCCAGGCTCACCGTCAGTCTCACGGGCCCTGGCTGGACGCACCGGTGTGTGTACACGGTCCGCCCTCAATATCCGAGGTTCTCACCAGATTTCCCTGTTTCTCAACTTCCTGATGCAAATTTTAAAGAGAACTCAGAGCTGCCTGTGTGGTCTGCTGTCAGAGAACGCACCACGGAGACTGCCCTCCACATCTCACACCAACTGTCAACCAGGCACAGCAGCTCCCCTGCAGGGCTGAGGCCGTGGGAAGGAAACCCCAACTGGACATAAAGGGGACACACCTCTCAGCCCACAAACGGCCTCACCTCCGTGGGGCCAGCGGACCTTCCGCAGGAGGAGGAGGGGCCTCACTTACCTCAGTTTACTACCTTTGAAACAAAGCTTCTTGTACTTTTCAAATCAGAACGAGAGAAGCTGGTGAAATCTCCCTCTTTATCTAGAACGTGAGCTTCCATCCCCCCCCGCCCCGCCGCCTGAGCATTGGACGAAGCCTTTGAAGAAAATACCCTCCTCAGGATCAACTTGCCTGAAAACCAACTTTGGGCTCAAAAAGAGAGATGGGCAAAACCAGGTTATTAAAAAAAACAACAAAAAACCTCAAGAACTTTCAATGTTGTACTTTAAAAACTTACGTGAATTAATGATCTCAAACTCACCTGAACTCAGACGTGCTTCTGGCCTGGTCTCCGGTTCATGTAAATCCGTCTGCAAAAGAGGAGAAAGGCTGTGGGATGGGCACTGCCCTCGGGTGGGAGCAGCTTCCGCGTGAGGAGCATGGCAGCCGCCCTCCCTGCCCGCATCGCTCACCCAGGTCGCTTTCTTCAGTCCTTTCTATTAGTTACTATTTAGTTCTTCCCTGCAGGGAGGGAGGAATCCCATCTGTTTCTCTCTCTTTGTGGCTGTGTCCTCACCCGAGAATATTTTCCCGTTGACTTTTAGAGAGTGGGAGAGAGGGGCGAAGACAGCGAGAGAAACACGTGTCACAGCAACTGGTTCCCTCCCAACCAAGGTACGTGCCGCCGCCCTTGCCTAGAACTGAACCCAGGACCCTTCAGTCCAAGGGCCAATGCTCTACCCACTGAGCCGAACCAGCGTGGGTGTCAATTTCTCTTTTTTAATCCTTAGAAATGCCTCAGGGAAAATACCCCGAGTAAACGGGACACTGCTGGAGGGAAAGGGTGTTCAGAGTCCTGCTCCTAGAACAATCACAGTCACAACAGAAACCCCCACGGCTGCTCCAAAAGCCCCTCAGAGAAACCCCCCCCCCCCCACATCCTCTGAGTCTCAGAGAAGCCCCAGGCCAAGTGCTGCCCCAGTGCGGCAAGGCCGCCTGGTCTGGGAGCCGGGGAGCCGGGGAGCCGCCGAGCCCAGGGCAGAGGACGGGGTAGAGGACGAGGTCTGGGGGACCAGCAGGCACAAGGCAGCCAGAACAAAAGTATGTTAATTCTAGATTTCTGCTGAAGCATCTGCTTGTTCTTTCCCATAAACTTGAGTTTCAAAACTTTAAGTATGTTTCTGTGATCTCTCCACGTGGAACTGTGTGAAACGACCGCGTGGATGTCTCACAGGTTCCCCCACCTGTGGGTGAATCAGCGGTCGCCAACCGGTGGTCTGTGAGGTCCGAAAACTGACGACCACTGGATTAATCCCTGTTTGTGAGCCTACAAGCCCATGTGCACAGGCTGGTTGGGAGTCAGGAGGCATCAGGACACTGAAATATCCCCCCAGCTGAACTGTGAATTCTAAGGCGTTTATTTATTTAGCAAAATAATTTTATTTTGGAATTAAGCTGCTTATGTTATACTTTTTTTTTCCTGGCAGAGAAAGTGGGGGTGGAAATAAAATAGGTTGGTGGTTCCTCAAGACTTTAACGCAGACTTTCATTCCCATGGCCCAGCCACCCCCTCCTGGGATCCACCCAATAGGACTGAACACGTCACTGGATGCGGGTGCACCTGTGTTCACAGAAGCCCCCAGAGGCCACAGCCCCAACATCCACAGTGCAGAGCAGATGAGCACGCGGCGCCCCCACGAGGGACGATCACGCAGCCACAGGAGGAATCGAGCACAGATACCACCACCTGGACGCCTCGTGGAGAAGCCGGCGCAGGCATGACTGCATCTGCGTCAACTGACCAGACAGTGACTCCACCGACGGGGGCAGTGGCTGCCAGAGACTCTGTGCGCGTGTGAGATCAAGGACAGCTCGCTGGGTACAGGGAGCCTTTTGGGTGACGGAAATGTTCTGGAACCAGGTAGAGGTGGTGGCTGCACAGCCCTGTGGCTGTGCCACTGAATGGTTAGTGCTATGTTGCATGAATTTTATGTCAAAAGAGGGGAGGAACAGGGCAAAGGGCCATTAAAGATAGTTAAAAACCAAGCAAACAGACAAACAGAAAAAACCACGGCGTGGAAGCAGAAGTTGGAGGCCACAGAAATGAACGAGGCTCAGTTCCTGAACCCTCTGAGGGAGTCTCTGCAGCGCACACCACCCGTCACTGAACGGTCACGGTCAAAAGCAGGGACTCACACTCAGCCTGGACTGTCCCTGTAGGATATTCAGCAGCACCCACTCCCCCCGCTGTACCAGCCAAAAATGGCTCCAGGCACCAAGGGGGGTCCCTGGAGGCCCAGGTGAGAGCTGCTCACTTTAGGGCAGCAGTTCTCCACCTGTGGGTCGAGACCCCTTTGGGGGTCGAACGACCCTTTCACAGGGGTCACCTAAGACCATCGGAAAACACACATATAATTACATATTGTTTTTGTGATGCATCACTATGCTTTCATTATGTTCAATTTGTAACCATGAAATTGGGGGTCACCACAACATGAGGAACTGTATTAAAGGGTCGCGGCACTAGGAAGGTTGGGAACCACTGCTTTAGGGGATTGTTGCAATGATCCCAGCCTCCGAATACGAACCCCTCAGGTCTGCCCACATGAAGAGGCAGCAGGAGTAAGCAAATGGATCCTTGTTTGCTCACCCAAATGCTAGATTGCCTTGTGGCTCCAGAGAGGAAGCAGAGTCCCTGGCCTGGTCTTTGGGAGAAGGACCAGGGAGCCAACCCCCGGCCGGAGCAGGTCCTGCCCTCCAGTTTCGGGGCTGGTCGGTGGGGGTCGGCTGCTTCAAACCCCCTCAGCCTCTCAGCCAGGACTCACAGGAACCTGACTCAGTCCCCTCTGAAAAGGGGTGTGAAGACATCTGGGGGAAACGGAATGGCTGCAACTGTGAACGTGGACCAGCCACGGCTGGGTCAGTGTGAAAGTTCTGGGCAGAGGCACGACTGTGGCGATGAGCAAGGACAGCCTTGTTCTGGAGACGCCGGCTGAGCGTAAAGAATCAGGAGTGACACCTGCATCGATGAAATGCTTCACCGGGCAGCACAGAGAGGAGCGGGCGATGTGGCGGTCACTCGCTCCTGGGACCTGCTGCTTCAACTTTCTACAGCGTCACATGATTCAAAAGTAAGAGTTGGGGGGAAGGGAACCGCCAAGTCAATAAAGGGCAAATACTAACTTTTTAAAAACATGCTTTTGAAGTTATCAAGCAAAAGAAGGGTGAGCTCCGGTCCAGGCCAGAGGGTACGGCCCCATCGCAGAGCGAGGCCTTGCCTGGCCCCTGCGGGTCAGCGTGGAGAGGCTTCCTCGGCGGCTGGGCAGCTGGCAGCGAGATGCTCACGATCTGGGGGCTCACTCCATGCAGCTGACTCCTGTGTCCTTTTAGACTAAAGGACCCCCTCGTTCACCTTAATTTCCACGCCTGCGTCCGCTCCGTCGTGAGCGTGCTCCCGGGCCCTTCTCAGGGCTCCCCTCCTGCCTGCTCGCACCTCAGGGAGCTGCTCACTGCTTCCTGGCGCTGCCTGTGGAGCGCAGGTGCTCTTCTTCCGGTTTCTAGAGGCAGAAGCTTAGGGGGTGAGACCTTTCGTTTTCTGTAGCGAGCGCTTCATTCTAGAAATTTCCCTCTAAGTACTGCTGTCCCACACGTTATGTTTTGTTTGTTTTCACTTTCATTCAAATGAAAATATTTTCAAATTTCCCTTCTGATGTCATCTTTGATTTGTTTAATTTCCAAATACGTGGGGATTTCCTGTGATTGAGAGCTGAGGCCCATGGCAGCCCCGGTCGCTGTACAGCGTTGAGCAGCTCGTGCCTGGCCGCCCCCAGGCTGCTCCGTCCAGCTCTGCGCCTCCTGACAAGTGAGCACTTTCTGTGCATCTCAGCGTTTCCCGTGGACACCAAGGAGCAGGCCGGGGAACAGCATCGGCGCCCAGGCACGCACCCTCTCCATGGGCCAGTCACTGGCATGGAGGGTTCGTTCCATCTGGTCTTTAGCTGAACGGTGTCTGGGTGTTTAATCCTCAGTGCGTCCAGGCTCCAAACTCTCCAAAAGGAAGCTGCCTTAACCTTCACGGTGCCAGAATACTTTTCTCGAATTGCTGGCCAAGGAAGAATGGACGCCTCACACCTGTCACAAGCTGGAAGCCAGGCCAGAAAGCACCATCGCTCTTCTGCTCAAAATTCATCCCCATGAAGATGAAAACAGCTCCACTTTATTTGGGCAGAAGGTGAGCACCTGTCCAAGGGGCGCGGACAGAGGTGAAGGGTCCCACAGAAGTGGGTGTCTGGGCCATGCTGTGCACGCAGGTCTGTGCCCTCTCCAGGCCGAGGACAGAGGCCGCGTAGCTTCAGAAAGTTCCTGGAAAGCCTGTCTCCCAGTGGGCTCCCACCGACCGTCTTCGGGGGGTTCTGGGGGTCACAGGGGACCCACCTGTAGGACACTGCCCGCAGGATCACATCTTCCCGAGACATGAGAGCTGGTGTCTGCACCTCTCCCAGCAGGACGAGCCCAGCTCCACGAGCAGGTGCGCCAGCCCGTGAGGGACACATTGCCACACCAAGCAGTGCTGGCTCACCTAGCTGCTGAGTGATCATTTCTAAACGTGTTCCGTTGTTTTTATAATATCCCGCATGTTGCTGTGTTTGTTAAGAAAATTTTAAGGCACTTCACTGTGGTTTACATATAGGACAGACACAGTGAGTCTTTTAGGGAAAGGTTATGTTAGACATTTTTTTAATTTTGCAGAAAACTACCACTACGCAATATGCCCTGAAAAGACCCCTCCAACTTTCTCCCAACATAGGTCTTGCCCAAGTGAAGAGCTCAAATTCTGCAACAAAAAAGTAACTTTGCCACCAAGCACCAGAGTAACAACTGAGTGCCCATACATTTCTGGGAAAGAACTAAGGAAATACAGCCAGGAAAACGCCTTAACATGGGCGAGTGCAGAGAACAACTCAGAGCATTTCAAACCCCCGCACAGAAACGAGGAGGCGCACCTCCGCTTAGCGAGGTCAGTAACTCCCTCCCAGAGCCACGTGTGTCCGGACGGGGACAAGCACCGAGGGCCGCATGACCCTCAGAGGCCGTGTTTCAGGTCGCCAGGACAAAGGAAGACCCCACAGTTGCCACACGGAAGAAACTGGAGATGCACCAAGGGTCAAGAACGGCAGGAGACTCCCAACAAAACATCACGTGGAACCAATTCCAAAAAGGAATTCGATGCTCACAGTTATCAAGGCTAACGTCAGAATGGAGACACAGCAAGTCTGGGAAGCTGCTAGAGCAGCCGTCGCCAACCGGTGGTCCGCGGGCCCCGCGAGGTCCGATAGGCTGGGGACTGCTGTGCTGGAGGATGTCTCCCCGGAAAGACGCGGGAGACACGGTCTCTTCTCGGACCCTCTCTAGCCCTTCCTGGGCTGCTCATTCAGCTCCAAGGGGTGTCAGTGCTCTCATGCAGCACCAATGTCCCGGCAGAAGCCACCCCGGAAGGTCTGGGCTCAGTCCTCGCTGCATCAGGCCAGCTCTAGCCAGGGACTTGCTCTAGCCCAGCGATTCTCAACTGGCGTGTCACAATAATTTTAAAAACATGCGATACTTTAGTCAGAGCCACTGACCTCTTTCCCTTTAGATTGTCTAAAAAAATAAAAATGGCACAGCTAACACAACAGCAGCTCTGGGCGGTGCTCAGTGGTTAGAGTGTCAGCCTGGGACTGAAGGGTTGCAGG
>NW_005872273.1:0-26341 GCF_000147115.1 Myotis lucifugus | reverse complement strand
CAACCCCCCACTGCACTGACAGGCCCCTCCTCCCCAAACCCACTCATGGTGCTTCCTCACCCTCCTCCAGAGCAGGCCAAGAAGCCCCTTCACAGCACCCCGCCCTCAATCCCATCCCCACCCTTCATCCTGCACCCCAGCCCCCACTTCGGTCGAGCTCTCCTCCCCCTGCGTCCGGCTAAGGTAAAACGTACGTTGAGCGCCAGGCGGCTCTCCTCTCTCGCCCCATCTTATACGTCAACCTGATTTCTCTTTCTGAACGACAGCTCTGACATCTGACGCCTCCACACAAGTCTGGAAATACTCTTGCAGCAAAACCCCAACCTGGCCTAATTTAAAGCCCCTCTCCCTTCCCCACCTCATTCCCAGGACTCTGATTCATTAAGTCGGGGAGGGACACACACACACACACAACTCACTCAGACACACTAACACATTCACTCACACAAACACTCTCACACACTAATACACACGCACACACTAATACACACGTGCAAACTCACACACATACTCACACAAACACATTCACTCACACACTAATACACACGTGCACACAAAATCACACACATACTCATACACACAAACACATTCACTCACACACTAATACACACGTGCACACAAAATCACACACATACTCACACCCACTAACACATTCACTCACACACTAATACACACGTGCACACAAAATCACACACATACTCATACACACTAACACATTCACTCACACTCACACACACCCCTCACACAAACACACACACTAATTCTCATTCTCTCCCTCTCTCCCTCTCCCCGCCCCCCGCCAGGTAACTTGGGTGCTCTCTGCCAGATCTGGCCCAAGATCCTGACCACTGGTCTCGTAGAAACCCTAGAAACACAAATGTATTTTTGCCCTGAAGAATTGAAGACAATTTTAAAAAGGAAATATTCTCCCACAGTCAAGAAGAAGGACACACTCCCAAACTTACAAACTGAAGGCACGGGCCTCACATTCCCATAAACCTCACAACACAGAAGGCACCCGCACTGACAGTGTTTCTACAACTCCGTGACTGACCGGGAACTGGAAAGAAGCAAGTGTAACAGCCTGTGCCCGCGTCTATCAGGACTGCAGGCTCCTCGCGGCAAAGGTCAGCTGAGGTCTGCTGACGTGTCGCTGCCAGAAAAGCCCGGAGGGGCCCGTCTGGTGCCAGGCGCCAGCGTAACCAGACTGAATGGAGCAGGAATAGTTACTTCCAGCTGCAGGACATGCAGAGCACAGCACTACAGCAGGACGAAAGTTTTAAATTGTTGATAAAACACTGAACAATAAAATGGCCTTGACGCCTGGGCTCTATCTGTGAGCCGTCATCCATTCACTCACAAGTACACATGGCCTCTGGGACGTGCCAGGCACGGGCATGGGGACTCCGCACCGACAAGGTGGTTCCTGCTGCCAGAGCTTACTTCCAGTCGAGGAAGGCAGAAGCACTGGCTCTGACACACCAGGCGCCATCCGGTGTTAAAGGAAAATAAAACGGGGTGAGGTGGGGGGGGGGGGGGGTTTATAGAAGGTGTTAGAGGAGGCGTGGTGACACCTAAGCAGAGTCCTGAGGAGAGGGACAAGCAGGTGCCAGGTCCATGACACGATACGAAAGTCCTTACCTAAACTAAACACTGATAAACCTGCCACTCCTACCTCTGGACGTGACAGGAAGTTGACAAATTAACTTTATTTTCTCCATTCCAGGACGTTCAGTCCAACTGCTGTCTACACTGTTCTCTCTCTTTTAAAAAATATTTTTATTAATTTCATAGAGAGAGGGAGGGGGATGGAGCCCACAACCCGGGCATGTGCCCTGACTGGGAATTGAGAACCATGACCTCCTGGTTCACAGGCTGATAATCAACCACTGTGCAACACCGCCGGGCTCTACCTCTCTTAAATGAAACTTTGTTGGTACAAAAAAGCTCAATAGTAAAAAAACAAAGGAGGGTGGGGGGAGACACACAGTAAAGCCAAAGCAGGAAAAACATCAAAAAACTGTTTTAAGAAGGATCTATATATTTCCTTTTGGTCTCAGATTTTCTTTCCTAATTAATCTTTAAGTTAGAAATACTCAAGTAAGATAAAATTCCTTGATCGAAGAATCATTAGTCATGGGAAATCACTGAGCTTACTGAATATAAGAAAACCAGGCTAAATAACCAAAATTTCATTTAAGTTATTGATTAGAAATGATTAAAAAGCAAATGAAACAAACACCCCTCTCCATAGTAGGAATAATAAACATAGGTCACTGTGTTAAGTACACAGTGTCCTAGAAAACAGTGACACAGTAAAGACATTCAAGAAGATCAGTTTACATAGACAGCATATTCTAATTTTTAATCGTTTCATATATTTTCACTGAACAAATTGTCTAATTATCTGTTTCAAAGTCCTTTTTGCCAATGAAAAACCTTACAGGAAAAAAGAAATTTGATATTAACAACTACATCTTTGGGGAAATGGTTAATTCTAGAAATAAAAAGTTACAGTTATATATGTGAATTTTCTTCTTTTTAAAATAATACATATTTTTGTTGATTTCACAGAGGAAGGGAGAGGGAGAGAGAGAAACATCAATGATGAGAGAAAATCATTGATCAGCTGACTCCTGCATGCCCCACACTGGGAGTCAAGCCCGAAACCTGGACATGTGCCCTGACCAGGAATCGAGAACTATGACCCCCTGGTTCATAGGTCGATGCTCAACCATTGAGCTACACCAGCCGGGCTATATGAATGTTCAACTGCACAGGAGGCTGGCACCCCTAAGCTACACGTTGTTCAGGGGTTAACTGTAAATCAAATAAAACTTATGCCCAACAGATACATGTGGCCCTAAAAAACAAAAAAGAGAACTATAGTATCTCTTTTAATGTTTTCCCCTCGTTAAACGTATTCAGGGTTATCTGCACTGTCTTATCCACTTATTGTGTCAAAAACAGGAAAAAAGGCCATGGCCCAAATCAGAGAGATCCAATGAAGGTAGTCACTTGTTATTTTGACAAATCATTTATGTTTTCAGGTCATCTGTCACAACTGTCAAGAAAAACTCATAGGCTACCTTCCAAAAGTCCATTTTGAAGTAGAGTTGCTTAGATGATAGATTTCATTTTCCCACAGAAGCCACATTATAAATGCTGATGAGCCCCTGTAGTCTACATCCATTGGTTTTTCCTGCACATCCTCCAATATGCCCTCTGGTGACAGACAGCACCGAAATGACTTAACTTCCATTCCTGGAAAGGGAACGATCCGCCCTCGCCCAGATGCTTCCAGTGGGTGAGCCCCTTCTCGTGGGAACACGCAGCCACCAGGCTGCAGTGCCTAGTTCAGGACTGTGAGCAACTAAAATCCCAGCTCCCACACTGCACAGCGACGCTGCAGCAAACTCACAAGACACAAGATATTTTAAAGTTGACACAAGCACAGCAAAGATGGACAAATGACAGACTCCAAGGGAGCAACTGCTCTCGATGGATCTCAGTTCCAACAGCAGATGGCGCTACGCCCTTTCCCATGACATCACATCCTTACAAAGCTGGGTTTTCAGTGGTTGCTTTCATTATGAAAATCAACACGGACAGAAAATGAAGGTGGGGGGCCAGTCTGATTCTGTAGTCTGAGAAGCTGCACAGCCCATAGTTAACAACAGTGGCTTATTTAAGAATAAAATTAAAAGTTTCCTTTAATTTATGGGAATTATTACTTTTTCAAATGGCTACTAAGCTCTTAGGTCTTAGGACATAAATACTCCAGTTGTTTGGATTTCGCGACTCAGGAAATGAAACTTTAGGTATTTATTCTGGCCTGGAGCATCGTGAAAATGCTAGGGACACCGGGAGGCCAGGACTGGGAGTCACAGCATTGAGCCTGAACTCTGGAAGGGGACAGGGGGAGCCCGAGCCCAGAGGAGCAGGGAGGCACCGCCTCGCCCCCCTCCTGCACCCACAGAGCTGCTCCTCTCTCTGCTTCAGGCATGGGCTAGAAATGTGGACAATAAACTATAAATTCTCCAAAAATAGGAACTGACTCCCCCACCTTCATGTTCTTGAAACAAAACCAAACCAAACCCAAGAGGAGCTCAGGCACTCCCCCAGGAAAGGCAGCTCCGCACGCGGCCTCGAGGACGGGCCTCTCGGAGACCTGAGGTCCTCGGGGCCGCGGGGAGGCCGTGGGGAGGCTGCGGCGAGGGAGGAAGGTGCAGAGCCTGAGGGATTGGACTGGGCCCTCGGAGGAGGGCCGAGAAGGCCCAGGACGCACCTCCATGGTGTTCCGCCCAAATGCAAAGCCCAACTCTAACCCGAGGAAGCCCAGAGACCGCGTGAGGGTGTCTCCGCGATCGCGGTCATGGCCTGCACCTGCACGCTGTGCAGCTCAAGAGCGGCCGATCCGATTAAAGAACAAACGTGACCTCCAAGTGCAACACGTGGATCTGGACAGAAGGAACCACTGCAGAGGACGCTGTGGGGACAGCACCAGCGTATGGAACAGAAAACAGCCCGGCATCAGTGTTCAATGTGCTGATTTGATCACTGCACTGTGGTTACATGGAACAGGCCTGAGCTCTCAAAAAGCACAAACTGAGGTGTTCAGAGGTAAAGGGGGAAACTGATGTGAATTTTGCGATCTACCTCCTAATACATTCACGTTTGTTTTAAAATAAAGGCGGCCTTGGCATCATGATGGCAACTGGCAATGATGAAGGATGAGCGGGAACGAGGAGCACCTGCGTGGCCTCCGTGACTGCTGCGGCCCCCATGCCCTCGTTCCTGCACGCACGGCTGGAGCTGCCCCTTCAGGCAGGGAGCATGACCTCAGCCAGAGCGGCTGGCTCTTTGGTGAGCAGTGGACTGTCCCCTGCGTGAGCCTCCACAGGCCTAGGGGGACAGGAGGCATTAGACTATGACAGCAATCTGAGTGGAGGTGGCCCATGGGCAGTGGCCCACCCGCTCACTTCTCACTATGTGAGCCACATTCCCAGTCTCCTCATCTACTCTCTGGGGTCAAGCACTTCATTTTTATGGAAGTTGAACTAATCGGCCAGCAGAAAGCTAAAGACAATGAGGAGAGCTCAGCAGAGTGTCCGGGAATCACCCCATGGAGAGCGTGGAAATCCCACGGGGGGGGGGGGGGGGGGGGGGTCCTGTTGCCGGGAACCAAGTACACACAGACCTCCTCCGAACCAAGGGGGAGCCTGCCCGAACACGGCCCTCGACCCCAGGAGCCTCGACCCCAGGAGCGGGGCCAGGCCCGCACAGCATGGGTCTCCCTGAGGCACTGCTCACTGGCGCGGTCTGTGCACCGCAGGTGCTGGGCAGCACCCCTGGCCTCTACCCACAAGATGCCAGTAGCACCCCAAGTGGTGACAACCCCAAATGTCTTCAGACGCTGCCCAATGTCCCTCTGAGAACTCAGCCACTGTCTCTGCAGCCCGTCAGCAGTCAGGAGTGGGCTGTGGGTTTTTCCAACCAGAGGAGCGCGCTGTTCACACAGGCAGGCCGAGGAGCGGTGCCTGCGACAGGGAGGAAGTGGTGTCAGAGACACAAAAACAAAGAGTGACAAATGCCCAGCCATGTATCTTGTGCAACAACTACGGCCAACTTAAGTAATATTCCAGGTAATGTCGCTGATGTTAGAGCCTCACCCCAGCGGAAGCAGCCCGCGCGTGCACGTGAGCGGTGCCACCCAGCCAGCTGCTGCACGAGAGACGGGGACCCTGGCCACCGGGAGCAAACACCCAGACACTGCAGAGGTGGACTCATCTGCACTGAAGCGCCTCAAAAGAGCCCTAAAGCCTTTCTTATGGCTAAACCCCGAGTGATTAAGTCCCGACACCTTTCACACATCACTATCCTGGTAACAAAAGAGAATTTAAAAATGAACCCAAAGTTCTTCCTCCTTGTCCTCAGCAGCTCATTTAGCTTAGTCTATGTTAGCACATAACTGACGACAGAAACACTTTCAAGGAAAACAAGACACAGCATGTTTCCCGCGGAGCCGTGTTGCAGGGAGAACACTGCAGGGTATGGTCCCAGCCCTGTGACCTCGGGCCTGCTTGTCTGCTGGGGAGGGTCTAGAGCTCACAGCAGGGGTGGCCACTTATCTGCAGAGGCCCAGACAGCAAAGGCTTCATTCAGCGTTGCAGCAACCACAGATTCTACTGCTGACTCTGCTGTCCCAAAGCAGCCACAGATGACCCATGAAGGAGCGAGAGGCTGTGCTCTGACAAAACATCTGTGGACAAAAACTCAAAACCACATAACTTTCCCACGTCACAGAAAGGGATTCTTCTTTTGATTTGTTCTTCAATGATTTTTAAATGTAGAAACTACTCTTCGCTCGTGGGCTACAAAAGGACGGCAAGCTGTAGTCTGCCAACCCTGGCGTTCAGTGCAGTGCCTGGTGGATCCACAGCCGGTCACCACCTCAAAAGCCACAGGACTCCAGAACCCCTCCTCTACACCTGGGCAGCTGCTACTGGGGCCAGCAGCTGACGCCCCCACACTGTCAGCAGGTGTCTCCTCCTGCCCCCCAGTTCTGTCCCTAAACACTCGGTTCTGCAGTGGCTTCTGTGGGCATGAAGAGTATACTTAAGCAGACGCTCAGCACATCTACCTGCAGGAAATGAAGTCTTTGTGCGTTAAATCAAACGATGTCATCTTGGCAATCAAATCTGAAGACTCCATTATACAAGGTTTCCCCATCCATTTAGACTTAGGTACAATCCCACCCTTACAACCTATGTTCACCAAGAGGACACATTTCAGCGCCAGTTTCCTGTCTGCTCTCTGCATCCACAGGGCCCGTGTGTGGGGGCTGGAGGGGGGTGGGAGCATCTCCTGCACGGGACCCAGGTCTTCACCACCAGCTCAGATTCTCTCGTCTTCAGTTCTGCCAGGTTGTCAAGAGTGTTCCTGTCTAACATGACGGAAAAGTACTGTCATTTTAAAAAGCCACGTTGTAGTTGTTATGTCGACAATAATAGCATCCGTGGCATCCATTTTTTTAAATCTTTTTTTCTTGGCATCCATTCTTATACAAAAAACTAGTGAAATGGCGCAAGTGAAAAAAAGATGAATATAAGATGCTATGAAACACCATCAATAGAAATCTTTTACTTCAAAGGCAAATTTAGTCAATTACACCTCAATAAAAAAAATAAAAGGCAAATGAACTAAAACTATGAAATTTCTAGAACATGCTCATCTTAGTCATGCTAACTTTGAGAGAGCGTCATACTTTTAAATATAATTTGTTTTTATATTTCTTTTTTTTTTTAAATATATTTTATTGACTTTTTACAGAGAGGAAGGGAGAGAGACAGAGAGTCAGAAACATCGATGAGAGAGAAACATCCATCAGCTGCCTCCTGCACATCTCCCACCGGGGATGTGCCCGCAACCCAGGCACATGCCCTTGACCGGAATCGAACCTGAGACCCTTCGGTCCGCAGGCCGACGCTCTATCCACTGAGCCAAACCGGTTTCGGCTGTTTTTATATTTCTTACAAAATGAAAATGTTTTTCCTAATTATCATGATCTTGGCCAATTTCCCACCAAAAAGTATGGAGAAAATTGTATCTTACTACATGTTCCTTCCCGGACCCATCCCCAGGAGGATATCCGTGTCACAGTGAGCAGGGTAGATATTTCTTCTAGACTTTCTTTGATACAGAGATGCGTAATTTTCCACCCCCCCCCCATTACTGCATTGTGGTCATCCCAAGACAACAAAGAGCCCCTTAAAATGGGTACCAGCTGCACAGTATCCCATGAGCACCTCCATTTAACCAAACCTACTGATGACGAGTTGGAT
This sequence comes from Myotis lucifugus, assembly GCF_000147115.1. NCBI lineage: Eukaryota > Metazoa > Chordata > Mammalia > Chiroptera > Vespertilionidae > Myotis > Myotis lucifugus. Next base: position 18,497 of record NW_005872273.1, on the reverse strand, counting down.
GGTCCTTCAATCATTCCACATTTACTGAGACGTACTACGTTCCAGGCACTGTTCAGAGAAAGTAAGAAAGACAAAGGTCTGTGCCTCACGGAGCTTAAATTCTAGTGACTACTGACAAGTTTTTGCTTTTATAACAAAATTTCTAATGAAGACTGTTTTTGATACTTTGTTTTTATAACTAATTTTATACTTAAGTATTCTTTTTTTTCCCCTTTGGATAAATTCTTAAAAATAAAGTTGCTGAAACAATTCATTTTAGAAATGCTTTTATACTGAGGACATTAACCCTTGATCACATGCTATATAATTCTAATATTTCCTCCAAATTGCTTGCCTTTGACTTTAGTTCAAAGGTCCTCTACCAGGTGACTTGGCTATAGATCTGCTCTGAATCTAAAGCAGATAATCTTTATGGCCTAAAGCTTCAGTGTCCTGCTCAGTAACTCCGCCCCCCGCCTCTTCAAAGGTTATAAACTATTTCCCACACACACACACCTTCCTCAAAGGTTATATAACACTAGAGGCCCAGTGTACAAAAATTGTGCACTCGGGGCAGGGGGGGCGGGGGAGGGGTCCCTCAGCCCAGATTGCGAGAGGGCGCAGGCCAGGCCGAGGAACCCCACCGGTGCAGGATCAGGGCTGGGGAGGGGCCGCAGGAGGGCCACAGGGCATGTCCAGCCCATCTTGCTCAGTTCCAATTGGCCAGACCCCAGCAGCAAGCTAACCTACAGGTTGGAGCGTCTGCCCCCTGGTGGTCAGTGCACATCAGAGCAAGGGGTTGAGCGGCCTTAGCATATCATTAGCATATTACGCTTTGATTGGTTGAACAGCCGACTGGCTGACTGGACACTTAGCATATTAGGCTTTTATTTTATAGGATTTCCCCCAATATTTTGCTAATACTTCCATGTCCTAATTTCTCCGTTTAAATCTTTAGTCCACCCAGAGCCTGTATGTGCTGTGGAATTCAGTTTTCACCTGTATTTTTCTCCAGCAGACTACCAGTGGATCCGACATCTTTTCCATTACACACCATCCATTCCCAACTGATCTAAAATGCTAACGCGGATTGGCACCCCACAGACATAGCATTACCTAGCACTCTGTCCCACCCAACCGTCTTCACATCCAGTAGAACATCCCCTCACAGCTTTCCTGTGCGGAACTGACTCCTCTCAGACGTCAATTCCTCCAAACTCAGCGAAGTCTTCAAACTATCCCAGCATCCGCCGCAGGGAAACTGCCTTCAAGCTCTGTGCTCAGGCCCACTCACGTTCTCTTTCCCTCAATACCCAAAGGTCTCGTCACAGGTCTTACAACCAACTTAAATATGTTTTGTTCTTCTCTTTACTAAAAAAATTAAAATTGTAGGCCTAACAAAGTGACATTGGGCTATTTGCCTAAGAACTAAATATATATATATATTTATATATATATATATTTCTAAAGCAGCGGTCGCCAACCTTTCGGACCTCACGGACCACCAGTGGTCCATGGACCACCGGTTGGCGACCGCTGTTCTAAAGTTCATGTCTATAGAGCAGCGATTTTCAACATTTTTCATCTCATGCCACATAAACTAGTTACTAAAATTCTGCGGCACACTGAAAAATATATACATTTTTGCTGATATGACAAAAAATAGCTATAATTTTTTAAAATGTGTTTTTATTTTTATTTTTTTTGAGAGCGAGAGGAAGGGAGAGGGATAGAGTGATAGAAACGGTGATGAGAGAGAAATATCATAGATCGGCTGCACCCTGCACGCCCCCCACTAAGGATGGAGCTCGAAATCCAGGCATGTGCCCTGACCAGGAACTGAACCAGTGACCTCTTGGTTCATGGGTAGATGCTCAACCACTGAGCAACACTGGCCAGGCAAAATAGAGATAATTTTGATTCATTCATTTCAGATGGCTATTGTATTGGCTGTTGTCCCCTTTTTATTTGACAATCTAAGGGAAAAGATGTCAGTGCCCCTTACTGAATATAAATAGTCAGGTATTACATGTTTTAAAAATTTTTGTGTGCCCTGCCAGTGTGGTTCAAGTGATTGGGTATCATCCTATGCCGCGAAAGGTTGCCGGGTGGATTCCCAGTCAGGGTACAAGGCCGGTTGGGGGTTAGGGGCTTGATCCCTGGTAGGGGGCATGCAGGAGGCAGATAATTGGTGTCTTGCTCTCACATTGATGTGTTGTTGTTTTTCTGTCTCTCTCTGCCCCTCTCCCTTCTCTCAAAAAAAAAAAAAAAGCTTAAAAAAAGATAAAAATTCTCGTGGCACACTGGTAGAAAACCACTACTATAAAGGAGTGAGTTATTTACAAAAAAGCAAACTTCTAAAGAACGTGGCTCTTGCCAGGAACCTCTGCTCCCTTGTCTGCTCTGACCACTTGTCACCAAGACACATGACTCACACCCATGACTCCGTAAGGACACAAAACAGGTCGTCACCATAAAGCAGCCCTCAGGACAAGAGCTTCATTACAGACCAGGACAGCGCCGCCAGCCCTCCCCGCCCCCCCCAGGGGTCTTTCTCTTCCTGGTGTCTCTTAGGTGGGGTCATGAGGTCGTGGACGGAGCGGCACAGGGGCAGCGGGAGCCTTCCTGTTGCCCTCCCTCCTCTGCCACCTGCACCAGGAACAGAAGCAGTGAGAGGAACCTGTTTGCCTAATCACTGGGATTCCTCACGTGGCCAGCTCCTCCTTTCCACCTTTGCCTACAGATGACCCCATTTCCCTCCAACTCTCTCCCCAGGAACGTCCCAACCTTAGAATAGGTCAGCATGTATAAAACTTCAGTTACGCAGGTTTAATTTATCAGGGATTATCTATGCTAACTGGCACCTACTTATAATGTTACTCTGTTGTAAGTCTTAAGATTCAAAAACAAAGACAGTCTTATGTTTGAAATCAAACCCCGCCCCTCCCAATCAAAGCCTCTTTCTAACCTCACCTTCCAACCCTGAAATGTCTGAGCTTAGCGGGCACTTTATGGACCCTGTCATGCACAGGACAGCTGCTGAAATTGCAATAAGGGACTATTTGCTGAAAGTGACCTGTTCAACCATTTCCCAGATACAAACAAGTGCATGAGGAGGGTCTGTCCTGTGTCCCCGTCACAGCTCTGGCTCAGCTGCAGAGAGCAGATGCTGCAGAGGGTCCACGTGGGGCCGCGAGGCCAGGGCACTAACGGCAAGGCCTGGCCGCACAGCAGGGCGGTGATGAGCAGGCCTGCGGGGAAGCGGCAGACGAGGCCCAGCTCCCTAAGGCTCAGCCGCCCATCACCCGTGTCTGTGTGTGGTCTAGGGACCAGCAACAGCAGGGACGCCTGGGGCTCCTTAGGAAAGCTGAATCGGACGGCACCGAACAAGACCCCGAACAAGACCCCGGGGCTCAGTCACATGGTCAAGTTCTGAGACCACCCAAGTCACTGCGCTGTTCCCACCCACCCTCCAACTCCCGGCCCCTCCCTCCCGAGTAAAGCTTCTGGAAGCCACATCTACACAGCTGGCCTTCTCCCCGACTCCCAGGTTTCAGCTGCGACCTGGCCTCAGGCGCTCCAGGCCACTGGCCCTGCAGCCTTCGCTCTGAGAGGAGCCTTGCATCCCTTCCCCCAAGCCTCCACGACACTCTGGGCGGCCGACACCCTACCCCCCCCCCCTTACCTTTACCGGCCGGGTGTTGCCTCCACCATGCGCGGCTCACAGCGCCCATCACAAGGCCTTCAGTGCTGCCTGTGGCTTCCAGGGTGGGCTCCAGGCCAATACACTCAGGACCAGCGTTTGGGCACCTGCCTGGCTGGTGTCCACTTTGACCTTGCAGTGTTCCAAGCACAGCTCTCGATTCCCACTGGACAGCCCACAGATCTGCCCACCCACCTGACCTCACTGCAGTGCCGACATGGCCTCCCCAGTCAGCTTCCTGTCCCACATCCCCTAAGTCCTGTCCGTCAGCACCTGGGGGGCGGGGAGGGGGCGGGGTGTCCATCTCTAGAGCCCGGATGGAAATGTCTGTCTCTGTTTATTCCCTCAGGCCCACCCTTAGCCAGGTCACCCCATTTCTCTTCAGTCTTCTCTAAATCTTGTCTCAATTTCCTCCCCAACAATCCATTCTCTAAATTCGGCAATCTAAACCATCTTTGAAAACTCACATCTTGTCACTTCCTGCTTAAAATCACCCAATGGCTTCAGAAGGAAGAAACCCACAGTGTTTTGCATAGTGTGGTAACTATAAAATGCACTGTCCACACCAGGGCAGGTCTGACCAGACAGAACCCTGCTCGAGCGACACTGTCCCGGGCAAGCGGCGGGTGACCAAGGCCTTCTCCCGGAACAAAGGGCAGCCACCCCCTCTCCAGGCGGGGCCTTTGTGACCGCTGTTCCCACCTGAAGTGCCAGGCTCCTCACCTGCCTTGTCCTTCTCGTCCTTCAGGTGCCATCTGCTGAGAAAGGCCTCCCCCCAGGGTCACGGCGCTCACCGCACGTCTGAATCTGCTTCCTCACTGGGCCTGTCCCCCAGGACAGGGGCGATCAGGAGCCAGTTCCCAGCACTCACCCCATGAGTACAGGGCCTGCTCAGAGGACAGCGCTGGCAGGCACTTGTGAAATAAATGATGCCTCGAAGGAGCTGGTTTCTGGAACCGGCTCCACAGCAACCTGGTATGAACTAGGCCTCCTAAGGCAGACGCTGCTGCAGGGAAGGTGCGGACGCTCTGCACCTCCTCCTCCAAGAGCCAGTCTGCATTTCCTCACACGTCCGCCCGGGCTGGGCCCTGTAACTGGCTTTGACCCACAGGCTCAGCAAGGAGGTGTGTCAGTCGGAGGCACCGCGTCAGGAAGCCTCGCAACTTCGGCTCCGCCCTCAAACTCAGCCCAGGAGGCCTGCGAGGCTCCCTGAGGGGAACAGAGGACCCCGCTAAAGGCCACGCAGGGGAGGCCCTCCAGGAAGGCAGCCACACCACACAGACCACAGAGGTCCCCCAGGCTGAGCCCTGCCCAGTGGCCACGGTGAACACGTGGTGACTGTTTCCAGTCACTCAGTTTGGGGTTTGTTATGCAGCAACAGGTAACTGACACAGGCCTGGGCCGCAGTCTTTAAACTGCAGAACACGTGTTAGTTCCCCACCTTGGCACGGTAGGCTCACACCTTGGCCTGGCTAAGCTGTCCTCTGACCGCATCCCTGGGGCACACCCGAGTCGTGACAACTACAAATGTCTCCAACCAGCAACCTGGGGACAAAATGCGAGAGCAGGATGCTGTGCGCCTCCGGGCGCTGGCGCTTCCCCAGGGAGGAAGGAGCTGCTCCTCCTCAGTCACTTCTGACCCCGGGGTCTGCATGTCCTTTTCCTTCGCACTGGTCCCCAAAGGACAGGCAGCGGAGTGGGCACTGGCAGCAGCCGGCACCTGGTCCTGCGAAAACTACACACAAGGACGGCACTCCTTCTCCCACAAACGCAACCAGACAGACAGAAAGAACAGAAAGTGCCTGCCCGCCTCCCAGACACTCCAACCCTGGCCACTGAGTGGGCTCCAAAGACAACAGCAAGACAGAGCAGAACTAGCCAAACCAAGATGCTTAAGTCCAGCAAGTTTAGAAACCATGCTCCTTAAAAAAGAAGAAAGTGCAGCCCTGGCCGGTTTTGCTCAGTGGATAGAGCAGTGATGGCGAACCTATGACACGCATGTCAGAGGTGACACGTGAACTCATTTTTTTGGTTGATTTTTCTTTGTTAAATGGCATTTAAATATATAAAATAAATATCAAAAATATAAGTCTTTGGTTGCAAATATCAAAAAATTCCTATATGTGACACGGCACCAGAGTTAAGTTAGGGTTTTTCAAAATGCTGACACGCCGAGCTCAAAAGGTTCGCCATCACTGGGATAGAGCATCGGCCTGTGGACTGAAGGGTCCCAGGTTCAATTCTGGTCAAGGGCATATGCCCAGGTTGCAGGCTCGATCCCCAGTTGGGGGCACGCAGGAGGCAGCCAATCAATGATTCTCTCTCATCATTGATGTTTACTCTCTCTCTCTCTCTCTCTCTCTCTCGCCCCCCTCTCCCTTCCTTTCTGAAATAATATATATATATATATATATATATATATATATATATATATATATATATATTTTTTTAATATTGCTTTTCCCTACTAGGAACCAAGCCCGCAACCCAGGCATGTGCCCCTGACCAGAAGCAAACCAGTGACCTCTTGGTTCATGGGTCAACTCTCAATCACTGAACCACACTGGCCAGGCTCCCTTCTTTTTTTTTAATCTTCATCCAAGGATATGTTTTTATTCATTTTAGAAAGAGAAGAAGGAGAAGAGAGAGGGGAAAAACATCGATCAGTCACCTCCTGCATGTGCCCCAACTGGGGTGACTGGGGATCCTGCCTGACCAGGAATTGAACCCCAACCTTTTGGTGTACCTACCGGATGATGCTCCAACCAACTGAGCCACCCGGCCAGGGCCCTTTCTTTTAAAGTATACATGTATCATGTTTGATAAACACCCCAAGATTTACACAATATAGTAGAGGTTCCTAACCTCGGTTATGCAGCGGCTGCTAAGTAGAAGTTCTGAGTAGATTTTAATTTCCTAAATTCTCATCCCTCTTGTATGGAAACTTCCCCTCAGACCTCCCAAATCTCTTCTGATGACAACCCAGATACTCAGGCTAGAACTGTGCTACCCAGTATAATAGTTATTAGCCACATGTGTTCTTAAAAAACTAATTGTATTAAAACTTAATAAAACTAAAAAGTCAGTGCCTTAGTCACACGAGTCCCATTTCAAGTGCTCAATGCAGCTAGTGGCCGCCATATTGAACAATGCAGAATATAAAATATTCCTATCACTAAAAAAGTCTACTATACAGGCTGATCTAAAATAAAGGAATGACAGCTCTGGCTGGTGTGGCTCAGTTGATTGGAGTGTCGTCCCATGCACTGGGGGGTCATGGGTTCAATTCCTGGTCAGAGCATGTACCTAGGTTTCGTGTTCAATCCCCAGTTGGGGTGTGTATGGGAGAAAGCCAATGGATGTATCTCTCACACACATGTTTCTCTCTCTCCTTTCCTCCCTCCCTCTCTAAAATCAATTTTAAAAATAAAGAGGAAGAAAAAGAAAAAAGCTTTTTAATTGGGATAAGGGAATTTACCATCTCCAAGAGTGGATTTTTCGCTCTTCTGCACTCCAATGCATACCATATCATTTAAGAAATTAACACAGAAAAAAAAGAGAAATTAATATAGAGTGAAAAGGTGTATTTGTTATATAATTGCACACTATTAGGTTTTTAGTCACTATACAAACAACAGAAGATGCGTCCCTAAAAGGGTGCTCAGCTGTTACAAAGAATTGTTCACCGCTGACGTGAGCCTCCAAGCCGCCATCCTGTTTGGTGAGAGTCAGCTCTGTCCGAGGCCATGGGCCCAGCCCCTCAGAGCTGAAGGGTTAGGACTAAGTGCAGCTACTGGGCAGCTCAGCTCGCTCCCTGAGTGTCAGGTGGTAAATGATGGCAGACCTGTGTGGTCACTTCCTGTCTTTTAGGAACAGGTAAAGCAGGCATGATGGGCACTTACTGATTGACAAGCACATTTTAAATGCCTGCCATTCAGTGTTAGACACCACGATCCCATCGATTCCCAGAAAACGTCCCCCCTCTCCCTTCTCATCTCTGGGTCTAGAGCAGCCACCCCCACGCCCACAAGCCATCAGTGGAGTGAACAGCTCAACCAATCGCCCTCCTGTCCATGCTCAGGAGAACTGCCCAGAAGCGCGTTCGGTTCCTCGTCCTGTGGCACTTCTCCAACCCCTCCCCCACCCGTCCTGAGCTTCCTGATGGACACTCTCAGGTCTGACTCAGGTCGGAGAACCAACCCTGCCCACATGAGCAGCCCACCTGGTGTGCCCTCTGCTTCCCACCTGGCTGGTCAGGGAGAGCCAGAGACGAGGCCTCACAACTGGGCAACTACAGTGTGAGGTGAATTCCATCAAGTCAGTAACCGTGGCCAAGCAACACGGCCAAGAGCAGAGGGGTGACCAGATAAAGCCTCTTGGAGGAGGTGACATTCAAGCTGAGGCCTAAAGGACTGAGGACTCAATGGTGTAAACAGCAACAGGTGGACAGATGGACAGACAGGAGTCTGGAGGTCAGAAAGGCTGGGGTGGAGACATAAACTTGAAGTCACCAAAACTACCGGTAAAGAGCATTCACACAGACAAGAACTGACGGCGACAGACAGGATCACCTAAGGAGAGCCCAAGGCAGAGAGGCACAGACGACCCCTGCAGGGACACCAAGGACAAGCAACGCGCAGCAGGAGGACCAGGAACCAAGGGGAGCGTGCTTCAGGGAGGTGGATGGTCATCAGTTGAGTCCAATGCCAATGGGCAGACTGTGCTGAAAACAGAAAGAAAAGAGAAAACTTCTCCGAGAGCTCTCTTCCCTGGAAATCAGAAGCCGAGGCCCTTCCAGCCGAGAAGGAGAGGAGATGGGCAGCCTCTCAGAGGGCTTTCCGACCCCACAATGACCCGGAGAGCCCAGCCCGACGCCTACATTGGTGCTGAGACACTGGATCCTCACAAGGCAACTCCCTGTTCTAAGTTTACTCAGTGGCTCCTTCAACCTGCGACTGAGACCTCCTTTTCACAAGCTTGGGGTGAAGGGGGGAGCATGGGAGACAGTTAGGGTCACAAGGACAGGGCCAAGGATAAATGAAGCGCTGGGCACTGCAGTGGGTTGAATAGTGTCCCCTGAAAATTCTTATCCACCTGGAACATGTGAATGTGACTTTCTTTGGAAAAGGGTCTTTGCAGGTGTAATTCGTTAACTTAGAAGGAGGTCCTGCTGGGTTCAGGTGGGTCCCCATAGAACGGAGAGGGGAAGGCCACGTGATGAGAGGCAGAGAGGCATCAGGGGGAGCGCCCGCCAGCACCTCGACCTCGAGGTCCAGCCTCCGGGACGGAGGACGAGGTCCTGCTGTTTTAGCCACTCGGTTTCTGGTCATTTGTGACAGCATCCACAGGAAACAACAGGGTAACACTTCAGAGACAAGCAGAAGCAGCCCTGCGAACCTAACACAGCGACCACAAAGACCGGACCACAGGCCTGGGTGGCTGGGAAGCATGAGGAGAGGAGGAAGCAGGGCTGTAGGGGACACACAGTGGTACCAGAGCTAACCTCTCAGTTCTTGCGCACGCTGAGCCTGAGGGTAAGCATTTTATGGGCACCCTCTCTTGTAACCCTCACCACCACCCCGAGATGAGCAAACTGGGCTAGAGGCATTAAATCACGTGCTCAAGGCCTCAAAGCCGAGCACTGGCAGAACAGGAAGTCCAGCATGTGGGCATGGCCGACGACAGGCAGAAGGCAGCACTCGCATGCACAGTAGTCACTGACGATGGCTGACATCCAGAAATAGACATAGCACGGAACAAAGCAGGAAAAGTAGAACTGGAAACCCTGTAGATACAGTGTGATCCCCAACGTGGGGGGATATTTTCTGCACACATGTACTCAAACGATACAAAAGACAAAAGGAAAACACAGAGTCCTACGTGGTTACTTCCTGAAAAGGAAGTTAGACATTTTCCCCTTACTCTTATATTCCTAATTTTCTAAAACATTTTTATTATTAAAATGCAAAAGTTGAAGATAAAAACAGAGACAATATAGCAGTTTCATTGAAGAGGACATCTTTCTAGAACCACAGTGTGGCTCAGGGGGAACAGGAACAAGGGCCTCAAAGAGTGAGAACAAGACAGACGGGGGGATTGAGGCAATGGAAGCAGATACCTGTGCAGGGAGTTCAATTTTGGGGGGCGGGGGAGGAAGTTATATAAGCCTGTGTGCAGGCAGAAGAGGAGCCCCCGAGGAAGAACTACAGGTGGAATGGTTGGTAAGTATGTTCTCACGTTGAGACGACTCCTTTAACAAGAGAGGAAGGAGGCAGGTGCAGACCGAAGTCTAGATGGAAGGAGGGGAGGCCAGCTGGTGCTGGAAGGTCCACTGTGTGATAATAAGAGCACAGGCCCTGGAGGCAAACAACTCAAGTTCAAACACGGGTTCCAGGATTCCTGACCGTGACCTTGCTAATTACCTAATCTTCCTGCCAGGTTAGCTCTGTGAAACGGGGCTAGCGTGGCACCTGCCTCCGAGTGGAGTGTGGACCACACAGGAATCACACAACATCCTCACCATGGTGCCTGGCACAGCAAGCCCCTCACACACACGAGCTAACAGCACTGGGATCAACAGGCCCAAGTGCAAGTTCATCGAATGCCACGGGAATGCCAGCTAGAGGGCCCAGTCTGAACGAACTGATTCCAACCGGCAAACCTTGAGGTGCTCTCCCAACAACTCTGTACATAGAAAGCCTATGCCAAGGGGAGCAGCATCAACTCCCAGCACAGCCCTGCCTGCGGCTTCTCTCTCTGCCCAGAGAACGACTACCTGGCTCACCCTCTTCCCTCCTCCTGCCCTCTGCTCAAATGCTCCCCCCCCCCTTTTAAATGAAGCCCCAGCCATCTCCATGGCCCACTGGGCCTTCCTTTTGAGCACCGCCCGTCCCCCCACCTGAGCTGACGCTCCTCCCCCAGGGCAGCGGGGTCCCGTGGCCGTCACCAGCTGCTCCCGGCACAGCCGGGCCTAGAAGAAGCGTTGCATTGAAGGTACCCTGCCCCTTCATAGGATCCTTTCTCTGAGCAGCTGACAAAGCTCAAGCTGTCCCTGTGAGAGCAAATGGAACAGAGCCTCTTTCGAAGACACATGCCCTGCCCTGCCCTGCCCTGCACCCCTTTCCTTCCCAGCTTCCCTGCACCCCACTGTGGATCGGGGGCCTCGGGGAACCTTGACCACCGCGCTCCTCAGTCTACCTCGGACTCTCAGCCACACTTGCTACCCTGACCATTCTCTCCCCGACACCCCAGAAGCCTCTCTGCCTGTAGGCTCTGGCCTACGCTCTGGTGTCCGTCCACCCTCGGGTCCCGTCTTCATGAGCTTCTCTTCCTCTGCTGCCGTCCTGGGCTGTGGCAAGGCCTCTTCTCAAGCTACACCAATAGGTCTCCAACCTTTAGAGACTCTCGGGTTCCTCTCCCAGGAAAGGGACAGTCCTGCGACGCTACAGCTGCACCGGGGAGGGGAGGAGCCACACGCAGGGCGCAGTCTCCCGCTGCGGGACCCTCAGTCCCTGCAGGCACCCTGGACCGAGGCCTTGACGTGCCCTGGCCGGGTCACCCACCACATGTTCTCCAATCAGGGCCGCTCAGATAGCGTGGTCTCGGGCCTTTACCTGAACTACTGAGGATCCTGGGCTTTTGTGCAGCAGTTCTCAACCTGTGGGTCGCGACCCCTTTGGCGGCTGAACGACCCTTTCATAGGGGTCGCCTAAGACCACCCTGCATATCAGATATTTACATGACGATTCATAACAGTAGCAACATGACAGTTATGAAGTAGCAACGGAAATAATTGTATGGTTGGGTCACAACATGAGGAACTGTATTTAAAGGGCCAGAAGGTTGAGAACCACTGGTTTATAGGCTTTTATCTGTGGATATCCACTCCATCAGAAATGGAAAGAGGCATTCTGAAATTGTCTAATAAGCCCGTTACATGTTACCATACAGAACATTTTTACAAAATAACGAGAAAAAGAACTGGGTGGGAAGAGCGGCGATGCTACATGTTAGCACACTCTGCCGGCCTCCGGAGGAGAGCAGGACCTCACTTCTGCTTCTGCGTGACCTGTCACTCGTGTTTTGGTTGAAGTTCACGAGGAAAATGCAGCCTCACAGACAGGGTGTCGGAAAAGGCCGGCGATTTCATCAGCCTTTCCAGGAAGAGTGGAGTTTCCTAAAGGCAGTCCTGCCGGGAACCTGAACGATGTCACCTTTTCGTTCGGTACGTGGCCCTCTACGGTCCACCCCATTCTTGCGCTCTGAACGATCTTTTACCTACTTGTGAGCGAGTAGCATCACACACAGGCAACTTGGAAAACCCCAGTTCACTTGGTTAAGCAGATCTTCCAAATGTGGACACATTTCATTACGTAATGTGAACAAGAAGCCTTTCGGTAGCCTTCCCACCTATCGCCTAAGAAAGCTCTTAAGCTCACAGCAGAATCATGCTTTCCCAAATTCGATTTTCCATTTGAAAGCTCCAATTTCAACACTGCTAACAACACTGCTAGTCATTCTCCTTGAAGGAGCTGGTTGGCTTTGTTCTTTTTGAAGAAAACACCTGCCAATACCCTGTGTAAACAGCCATCATTTTGTCCGCTGTCCCCGCAACTCTGAACCCAGGGCATGCTGGCCCCGAGACTCAGTTGCATCAGAGGTTTGGGCGCACTTCCCATTCCGTCTCCCAGACAAGCAGGAGGATGGGACTCGCTGCCGTTGATTCCAAGAATTCTGATTATTTCATCAGGACATTGACCTAAACTGGGTTCTTTTACCACGAGTTCCTGGTGGTGAAGAAGACTAAGCTACGGTAACTGCTGTGCCTGGTTAGACCACAGCCCTTTCACCCACCGCTGGGTTCCGCCCATGAAGCAAACACCATCTTCACGTGACTCTGAAAGGAGCTGGGACCTACTGGACCCCTGCGCCCCCAGGAGTACACTGCTCACGTTTTGATTGACTTCTTGCTCTCAGCGGTGGCTCCTCCCAAGACGTCAATCACCACCTGAACGGACAGCTCGGAAAGGCCCGCCTCCACCAGGTGGCTCCTGCAGAGCACCACACTCCCGCGCACACCGTCAGTGATTCCAGACTATTTGCTGTGCGTCCTGCCTCGGGGCTGGTACCCCTGCAGTGAAGCCATGCCTGTCCCACGGAGCTCAGAAGGAGCAGGGAGGTCAAGCTAAGGGCGGGAAGGTAGATGGTGGAGGTTAATGAGTGAGAACGCCCTGGGGAGGGCTGTCTGAAGGACTCTGGGGGGGAGGGGGAGGAGCCAGTGCAAGGACTGACGCACCCTGGATGCATGGGGTGGGACCGCCTCCTCAAATCCTCACACGCAATATGCATAAATGTTCATCTCCCACCAAATGCAAAACAGCCACCCAGATGCCCAGGACAGAAACCTGGGGTCACTGCTCCTTCCGCACCTTCCGTTCAGCCACCGCGGTACCACCTGCCCAGACCCCTTCCTTCACACCGGCACGGGCATGGGCCAAGCTCAAGCTCCACGTGATGGTCCTGACAGGTCAATCTCCTCCTCCTCCTGGTCAGGCCTCACAGAGCGAGCCCTCAGGAGCAAGTGCCAAGTCTGCCCAAGGCTCTGACCTGTCAACGCCACTCAGGCTCCACCCTGCAGAGCCCGCCCCTGGACGCGCCTCCACGCGACGGACAGTGCTGAGTGCCTCTCACCCACTCCACGCTGCTTGGGGGCTGGGGAGCAGGGGTGACGGGAACCAACTGGCTGCTGCATGAAAACACTGAGACGTCTGCATGAAAACACTGAGACGTCTCCTCGGCCCGACGCACTCCTTCCTCCCCGCCAGCTCCCACCTCCTGCCAGTCAGGCTCCAGCTGAGCCACCCACCGGCCTCTGCTCCTCTAGGAAGTCGGCGCTCAGCCTGACCAGGTGAGCTGCCCTGTGACCCACTAGCCTTGCCCTTCTTCCTGCCTGGCAGGCTCCCCATTAAACAAACGCAGTAAGGCCCTGGGCGGCGCCCCTTCTATGACCATTTATAGCCTCAGCACCGAGCAGAGAAAGTGCTGAATAAGCCTATTTTTTAAAACTTTATTGTTGGAAGTTTTGCATATGTCCCCTTTTTTCCCTCTTTTACCCCTTCCGGCCCACCCCGCTGAATAAGCATTTCTTAAACAAACTTCCAGTCACAGCATTTGAGAATACGTGAACAATATTTCGTTATCTTGTCACTAGTTGTCAAATGAAGAAATGCCAAGAAAATTACAATAGCCAAGATTTGGAAGCAGCCCAAGTGCATTAGCTGAGTGGATAAAAAGGCTGTGGTACATTTACACAGTGGAATACTACTCGGCCACAAAAAGAAGGAAATCTTACCCTTTGCGACAGCTTGGATGGGCCTGGAGAGTATCATGCTAAGCAAGCCAGACAGAGAAAGACAAGCACCGTATGATTTCATGTATATGTGGAATCTAATGAACAAAAGAAACTAACAAACAAAACAGAAGCAGACTCCTAGAGACAGAGAACAGACTGACAGCTGTCAGGGAGGTTTGGGGGCTGGTGACAAAGGTGAAGGGATTAAGCAAAAAACAACTCACAAAGACAAACATCCGTATAGTGATGACCAGAGGAAAAGCGGTAGAGGAGGAAGAGGGGAAGGGGGAATAAATGGTGATGGAAGAAGACTTGGCTTAGGGCAGTAAAAAGAAAGATGCATAAAAAAGTTTTGTGAAGCTGAAACCGGTTTGGCTCAGTGGATAGAGCGTCGGCCTGCGGACTGAAGGGTCCCAGGTTCGATTCCGGTCAAGGGCATGTACCTGGGTTGCGGGCACATCCCCAGTAGGAGATGTGCAGGAGGCAGCTGATCGACGTTTCTAGCTCTCTATCTCTCTCCCTTCCTGTCTGTAAAAAAATCAATAAAATACATTAAAAAAAGTTTTGTGAAATCAAAAAAATTCAGCATCATACAAGGGGAGGTGAAATCACTAGAAAATAAATAATTTTACTAATTTTCAAAATGAATTAGAGCAGAGGTCCTCAAACTATTTAAACAGGGGGCCAGTTCACTGTCCCTCAGACCGTTGGAGGGCCGGACTATAGTTTAAAAAAAAAACTATGAACAAATTCCTACGCACACAGCGGCGGCAAAAACACCCGGCGGGCCGGATAAATGTTTTCGGCGGGCCGCAGTTTGAGGACCCCTGAATTAGAGGATCAAAATTATCATAAGAAGATAAAGAAAGCCTTTCAAGCCCTAGTTGGTTTGGCTCAGTGGATAGATAGAGCTACGGTCTGCGGACTGAAGGGTCCCTGGTTCAATTTCCTGTCAGGGCACATGCCTGGGTTGTGGGCTCGATCCCCAGTAGGGGGCATGCAGGAGGCAGCCGATCCATGATTCTCTCTCACCACTGATGTTTCTATCTCTCTCCCTCTCCCTTCCTCTCTGAAATCAATAAAAATATGTTTAAAAACACACACACAAAATGCAGTGTGGCTATGCAAGAAAGAAAAAGAAAAGTAGAAAGAAAAGAAAAGAAAGGAAAGAAAGGAAGGAAGGAAGGAAGGAAGGAAGGAAGGAAGGAAGGAAGGAAGGAAGGAAGGAAGATAGAAAAGAAAAGAGAAGAGAAGAGAAGAGAAGAGAAGAGAAGAGAGAGAAGAGAAGAGAAGAGAAGAGAAGAGAAGAGAAGAGAAGAGAAGAGAAGAGAAAAGAAAGATGCGAGCAAAGACCAGGAGAAAGGGGGGTCACTAAGTGACCATATACGTCCGCCCTGAAGTAACTGACCGCCCTGGAACCGTTAGGAAGAAAGAACACACAGTCTGCAGGAAGCTGCCTTCGCATGACATCAGCTACATAGCACAGTGAGAGCAGGACCACCGCTTGCACCGGGCACCGTGGACCGGGCACTGGTCTGAGTGCTCACACGCACCACCCAGGAAGGAGGTGCTGGCCTGCCTGACGTACAGATGGGGAGACAGACGAAGATGTCTTTTTAAACACACCCAACCAGCGAGTTACAGAACTGGGTTCTAGCTCAGGCACTCCCAGGCCTGGCAGAGACGAGTGGATCTCTCCCGCCCTAGAATTCAGAAATTATTTTTAAGTTCCTCCAACAATGTTTTAGAGACCTAATGGAGAGGCTTTAACACTCTCTTGTCTAATTAGAAAGTGTACGGAATTTTCAAGCTGTCGTTTATTAACTACAGTGTCTATAACCTCACTGGGAATATATGTTATAATTGCCTCAGGACTGACACAGGAGACACATAGATACACATAAACGCACAATTACCCAAAGTAAACAAGACTATGCTCAACCAATGCCCTTAGTATTCCAGTCCTGACAGGTTAAAGAAAATATACATAGTATATTCCCCCTCGATAAAGGCATCATTAGGCTTGGAGAGCTAATTATTAAACCATAATAACCTTTTACCAAAGGCAATATAGGTTTAACTGGATAACATCTCTCTTTTTGTTAATCCTCACCTGAGGATATGCTTTTTTTTTTATTGATTTTAGAGATTGAGGAAGGGAGAGAGAGAAACATCGATCAGTTGCCTCCCCTGACTAGGAATCGAACCCGCAACCTTTTTGGCACAGGAACAATGCTCCCACCAACTGAACCACCCAGCCAGAGCTGGATAATATCTTAAGAATTACATTAGCCCGGCGGGCATCTCAGTGGTTGAGGGTCAACCTATGAACCAGAGGTCAGTGTTCGATTCCTGGGCAGGGCACATGCCTAGGTCAGTGATGGCGAACCTTTTGAGCTCGGCGTGTCAGCATTTTGAAAAACCCTAACTTAACTCTGGTGCCGTGTCACATATAGAAATTTTTTGATATTTGCAACCATAGTAAAACAAAGATTTATATTTTTGATATTTATTTTATATATTTAAATGCCATTTAACAAAGAAAAATCAACCAAAAAAATGAGTTCGCGTATCAGAGTGTCATAGATTCGCCATCACTGGCCTAGGTTGTGGGCTCAATCCCCAGTGTGGGGCATGCAGGAGGCAACCAATCAATGATTCTTTCTCATCATTGATGTTTCTATCTCCCACTCCCTTCCTCTCTGAAATCAATTTTTAAAAAATACTAAAAAGTAAAAGAGAATTACCTTAGCCCTAGCTGGATAGTTCAGTTGTTTGGAGCATCATCCCAATACACCAGAGAACAGGCCAAACGTTTTTAAAAAGCTCTCAGCGCCCCGTTAATCCACTGACCAACTCAAACGGCTACAACTGCCGGGTTCTTAAATGAGCGTCTGGAACCAAACTCACAGCTTTAAGAAGAAGTGGTACCTGGGATGGTGAACATAGGACACAATATGCAGGTGCTGCATTACAGAATTAATTGTACACCTGAACCCTACAAGCAGTAACCAATGACACCCCAATAAAACCAATAAAAAAGAAAAAAAAAAGTGGTACTCCGTTCCTTTTGCAGAACAGTCGATGAGATGTCCCAGTACTCAATATATACACTTCTCCACAAAGGTTTGGACAGTTTCCTTCTTTCAATACTGCTACACATTCAGTTTTGTAAATTACTTCTCTGATCTCGGTTTGAATTTAAGTTTTTTATCCCCTCATTTTATGTTCACAAAACCAAACATTTAGTTGAACTGTCGACTTCTTAATTTCTCGAACCACTCTGATCTCGAAAGCAAACCTGAACTCGGAATTTACACCACGGCTGAAAAATTCTAAAACCTTGTGCTCAATGCCTCCCAGACTTACACTAAATAGGGGTTTCAGAGTAATACGGCATGCCATATGGCAAGCCCAGATAATAAAATTGAGACTGTCTATTACCAATCCACTAATGCTAAGAGCCAGAGTGTACACAGCAAGAATTTAATCCAATTCAGAGACCCACATGAGCCAAATCTTTTGGCCAGAGAAAAAAACAATCCAATTAATAAACCACAGTACATGCCAATGCTGCACACCAAAATAAAATCAATGTTATTCACTAAAGTATTAGCTGCAAAGCCAACTGATGGTGGACAAGTCTGCAGATATCCTGAAGACCTTTCCCAAAGATATTTGAGGAAATATAACTTTCCCAATCAAATCAGTGAATAAAAGACAATCAAAGTGACTAGGCATGAAAAAGATTTTTTTTAAATATATTTTTACTGATTTCAGAGGAAGGGAGCCAGAGAGAGATTGAGAGAGAATCATTGACCGGCTGCCTCCTGCACGCCCCCACTGGGGACCGAGCCCCATGTGCCTGACCTGGAACCAAACCGTGACCTTCTGGTTCATAGGTCAACGTTCAACTACTGAGCCACAGCCCGAGGACATTTTTTCCACTGATTTTTAAAGAAAGTGGAAAGGAGAGGAAGAGAGAGAGAGAGAGAGAGAGAGAGAGAGAGAGCGCTCCATGTGAGAGGCACACAGACTGGCTGCCTCCACAGGCGGACGACAGGCCCAGGCCCCTGCCCAGGAACGAACCCGGGACCAGGGCCCGCAGCAGGGCGATGGGCACCCACAACGGGGGTGCGGGCTGCGCGAACCCCCCAGCAGGGAGGGCTGCGGGCGCCGGGCACAGCCTCGAAGGAAACGGGCAGCCAAGGGCCCGGGACAGCAGCGGCGCTGAAGGTGCAGCCCCGGAAGGACAGGGCCGGGCTCGGCAGCTCCGACTCTGCAGGGAGATCAGCAGAAGCTGCCACCAGTTCGGGCCGAGGCTCTCACCCACCGCCACCAGCCCAGGCTCAGGGGGAGCAAAAAAGGAACTGCCCGCCGCTCTGGGCACAGGCACCGGCCGGGAGGACCGGACAGACCCTGCCGATCTCCCCGGAATCCAGACAAACCTGCCTTCCAGATAAA
>NW_005872272.1:79749-87911 GCF_000147115.1 Myotis lucifugus | reverse complement strand
TCATGGAACATAATTACCATTGTCAGGAAGATGCAGATGGGATTTAGGTTCAATAAGAAGAACTTGACAAAATTTGGGGGAAAGCCAGAAATTGGGCCAAGTGTAGGAGGTGGCCCCTTCCTTGATACTCTTCCCAGGATAGACCATTATCTTCCTGGGATAAAGGTGGGTCTTTGAGGAAAGGCGGGGGGTGGGGAGGGGGAGACCTTTGGGAGCCACTTCCCTGCGTGGCCCTGAATCCCACCCCCCACCCTGGGCCTGTCGAGGTTCTGCAGCATAGATGCCGCGTGTTGAGGTTAGCTTTCATTGCTATTCCAGACGGCATCCCTATTGGTATTCAAGGAAACACTCTGTTCGCGTTCTGTTCGGAATCTTCCTCTGGGGAGGGAAGGCCTGGGTCTCAGGTCTGTTTCTCGCCTCGCCCACGCCCTGGGCTCCCTCCTCTTCCAGGGCCTCCGGCCTCTGAAAGCACAGCCTTCATCTCTCACCCACTCAGCTGCTGCCACACCCCCTGCCCCCTCCACCCTTTCGGAGGTGGGAGCCTCGGGGGGCCTCCAGAGGAGCCCCCCAGAGTGGCCTGTTACGCTGGTGGGAGATGGCCTGCCCCTTCCCAGGACCTGGCAAGGGGCGGGGGTGTCCCTGGACAGCTCGGCAACAAGGTTTCCAACAGCCACGGCCTTTGTTGTCTTTCCTCGATTATTATTGGAGCAACAGGCAGAGGTAAAGGAAGCTTGAATGTTGGAGGCTTGGCAGCCGGTGGGGGTGGGGCTCCAGAGGGGGAGCCGGCCCAGGCCTGGGGGAGCCCAGCTGGGACCCAGGCCTCAGATGCTGGGTCCTTATCAAGGCCCTCCCTCTCTGAGGGTCAGCCCTCCACCCACCTCCCCCCTCTGCCAGCAGCCTTCCCCGGAGCTGCTTTCTCCTCTCCCCACCGCCCCTCCTTCTCTCCTGGGACCTTGGATAATGTCCACAGGAGAACTTGAAAATAGAACGCTGGTTTGTTTTGCGTCCTTGGCACCCAGCCGCCAGCATCAACTCCCTGCCACAGAGGAAGGGGCTGCCCTGGGCCCGCCTGCGTCCCTCCCCACCTTGGCCAGGCTGATAAGAGGCGGGCATTTCTCCCTGCCTGGCATTACCACCCCTGATCCCTTGGTGCCCTGCGTTCACTTGCCCCTGAGGGTCAGAGTCCAGGGGAGGAGGAGAGGCACCACCCCCATCCCCAGTGATCCCTCTGTCCTCAGTGGGTACATGACCTTGGGGTGGGGCGGGGTCACTGACCAGTGGCCAACAGCCCACTGCTTTGCCCTTCTGCTAGGCCAGCTCTCGTTCTGGAAAAGGACCTGCTAGGCCAAAGGCCAATCTCATTTTCATGCCTCCGCTGAGGTGCAGAGAGAGCTCTGGAAAGATATGTCATAGCCCCAGACTCTGCCCTCTGGCCAGCCCCCTCCTACAGCGTAGGGCCCCTTTCCGGTCAGGAGGGGCTGATACCCTATCCTTCCTGTTTTTTGCTGTAGGCTGATCGCCTTGGAAATGGCCAAGATTCACACCATCCACACCAACGGCAGCCTGCCCAAGCCCACCCTGTGGCACAAGATGCACACTTACTTCACCCTCGTGAAGAACGAGATCAGCCCCAGGTACGGGGATCTGGGCGGGCTCCAGGCTGCCAGGTCTCCTCCGCCTGAATGTGATCCCGCTCCCCGTTCCATTGCCCCACCCCACCCTGCAGGAGGGTTAGCCATTGCCAAGGAGAGTTGGGCCAATTGAGAAATCTGAGGACCTTGGATCCACAGTTTTAGACCCATGCATGTGCTTCTTTCTTCTTCTTTTTTTAGTCCTCACCCGAGGATATGTTGTTGTTGTTTTCATTGATTCTAAAGCGGCGGTTCTCAACCTGTGGGTCGCGATCCCTTTGGGGGTCGAACGACCCTTTCACAGGGGTCGCCTAAATACATCCTGCATATCAGATATTTACGTTACGATTCAAAACAGTAGCAACATTACAGTTATGAAGTAGCAACGAAAATAATTTTATGGTTGGGGGTCACCACAACATGAGGAACTGTATTAAAGGGTTGCAGCATTAGGAAGGTTGAGAACCACTGTTCTAAAAAGAGAAGAAGAAGGGAGGGAGGGAGAGAAAGAGAGAGAAACATCTATTGGCTGCCTCCTGCACGCAGCCTGACCAGGGATCGAACCTGAGACCCTTCAATGCACGAGATGACCCTGTAAGCACTGAGCAATACCGGCTAGGGCTGCTTATTTCTTTGTGAGTCTGCTGGTTGTGGCAGGGCCTAGGGCAGTGATGGTGAACCTTTTGAGCTCGGCGTGTCAGCATTTTGAAAAACCCTAACTTAACTCTGGTGCCGTGTCACATATAGAAATTCTTTGATATTTGCAACCATAGTAAAGCAAAGACTTCTATTTTTGATATTTATTTTATATATTTAAATGCCATTTAACAAAGAAAAATCAACCAAAAAATGAGTTCTCTTGTCACCTCTGACACGCGTGTCATAGGTTCGCCATCACTGGCCTAGGGTCAGGGACAGTGTCTCCCATTTTACTTAAAGGGCACCGAGGCTCGGAGCTCAGCTTTGCCCAGTGTCAGGGCTACTTGAGCTGCCTTCTAGCCTGAGGAGGGAAGCCCGCCCTCTGGGAAAGTGGTGAGGCTGTTAAAACCAGTCAGAAGTCAGCTAGCTCATCAGCTGAGAAGGCCTCGGGACACCAAGACTCCTGCTGCTTGTCTGGATGCCTCTCATCCTCTCGTGCCCCACCCTCACCCCCACCCCCGCCCGGCAACCTTGCTTTCCACCTTATTCCGACTGACAGCTTGCCGTTTCCTCTCTGCTCTTTTCATCATCATCGTGACATCACCTTTCCCCAGATAAGACAGGACTCCCAGATAAGCCATCTGAGAGCCCTTCTAGCCTCCAGATACCTGACTCACCCGCTTACCCTTGAGTGTTGAGTCAACAGTGGGGGCAAGGAAGAAAGAGGGGTGTCACCCTGCCCGCCCCCCCAAAAAAGGCTTGAACACCCTTTTTCCAGATGTTCATGGGATGGGGTGCACAGGTCTGAGGACAGGTACCCCCTTGCCTCCTTGAAGATGACAAGACATTAATGGCATCTCTCCCGATCGTGTGCCCCTGTCACATTCTCGCACACAGGATGCCTTATCTGGGTCCTCCCACTTAAGGATTATCAGACGCTGCTTTGGGACTGTGTGTCCAGCATGGCTCATGTTCAGACCTTCTATGTCAAGTGTTATCTCTGGGACAATAGCCGCCTTGCCTCTTAGGACTAGAACAGCACACAGAGGGTAGGACCCCCTGGCATCTCAGCCAACAGGACCTGAGACCCCCCAGCCCACCTCTTCCATTGGACAGATTAAGAAACTGAGACCCTGGGTGGGGATAGGACTTGCCCACGGTCATTACTATCAGTGGCAACTCGAGGACTAGAGTCCAGGCCTGATGCTCAGGCATAACCCTTGCCACTGCAGCTTCCCTTGAATCTGCGGTCACTGTGTATCCTTTACAGGGGGGTGGGGTGGGGGGGCGGTGACCTTGTTGGGAGGAGAGTCTTCCCTGGAGAAGAGCTGACCAACTCCCTTTGTTCTTGTCACACTTTTGACCTTGAGCAAATCAACTTGCTTAACTTTCTTAAGCCTCTTTAGGGGGTGATGCCCGCCCTGCCCTTGCCCACGATACCCCAGAGCAGGCTGTGATGAGCAACCACTCGGACAAGACGCAGCACCTGAGTCCTGTAATAACCCTGTCTCGTAATTTTCCTAATAACCCTGATGTAGTCCATCCTTCATTTCACCAGCATGGATTGATGGGGATTTAAAACAATAAAAATACCAAGGTGGCATTGGCTCTGCCCACCGAAGCTTAGGGACCCGCCCGTGCAGAGCCATAGAAGGAGGCAGGGTGTGTAGTGCGCGCCAGGGGTGGGAGAACCAGGGAAGGTCTTCCTGGCAGAGATGGGAAGGGAGGCGCTCTGGCTGGAGGAGGTGGCCTGAGCACAGCTTGCTCGTGGATGAGGGGTAGACGAGTTGGCCGGAGCAGACTTCAGGAAAAGGGTTGGGAGGGGTCTGGAGAGAGAGAGCTGCAGGGGTCGTGTGAGCTGGAGCTAGAGTGTGAGGGGGCCTTGAAGGTCAGGTTAAGGAACAAAGATTCAGTTTGGCCTCGGTGGAAAGTAATTGTGAAGGTGTTTGAGCTGGGGACTCAGGTCAGTAACCTGCCCAGGACGTGGTGGAGGTGGGAGTTAGGGAAGCAGGGATTGGGGTAGGGAGACCAGCTGGAGGAGTGTTAAAATGGAATGGGCAACAAACAGTTAGAACTAGGTGAAAGGTGAAAGTCGCTGATGTGCGGGAAGGCTAAACAGCCATCTCAGACGCTGAATAAAGAAAAATTGAATTTATTTAAGGAAACGGAGGCAGAGGATGAGGATATCCAAAGGGAAGGGCTACCCAGCACTGAGCCAAAGGGTATTGGGTCCATGATGACGGCAAAAATACACTTAGGACAGTGACACAAGGAAGGGCATAGAGGAAGCCACCCGAGAGCCTCGGCTGGGCTGCTCTGGCTCAGGGAACCTGCCTTGGAGACAGGTTCAGGGAGTGGCCCGGGACGAGCTGCCGCTGCCTGTTGCGCCCCTGGTTGGGGTCTCTTATAGGGAAGAGGGGGAAGGGAATGGCTCCTTGAAGGGAGAGCACTGCGCGCGCTGTGTCCCTCGTCCTGAGAGTATGTCTCTCTCTTGCAGGTGGAAATCCTAGGGGAGGTCTCTGGGGAGGGGCGGGGGGGGGGTCTCAATAGAATATGCATCAGCCTTCCAGGTGTGCTTTTTTAGGTCGTGGTCTCCACTGATTGGTTGTCGTCAGGGCAGGGTCGGTCCTGAGGCAGCCAGGGTGGCACTTGTCTGGTTTTGCTGCTTTTCTGGGCCTGGAGCTGAAATACAACTGAGGCCTAGATGTTATCTTCAGGGAGGAAAAGGTCATGGTCAGCGATAGCTAGGGGAAGATAGATTGCCCTGGGTACAAGGTTCTTGTTTTCCCAGTTTTACCCCTTGCTAGGCCTCCGGGGCTTTCTGCCCTGGTGCGTTTCTGTGCCTGGCCCATCGCCCTTGCTCTGCTCATGTCTAACACTAGGGTTCCCCCAGCTTGAGCATGAGGTTCCCTTGGGTGCTTGCTCAGTGCAGGTTCTGACCCTGGAGAGTAATGGGAGGTCTCACATGGGCCCCTCGGCACCCGCATTCTGAGGTCAGGGAGCCAGGGGCCCCTTGGAGGGGCACTGCCCCCTGCAGCCTCGGGGTGGAGTGGGCTGAGTCAGAGACCCTGTGGAAATAGTGGTAGCCTAGGCGTCCGGGTAGGCATGGCAACAAGAGGAGACTCAGATAGGCTGAGTGGTGTGAGGGCAAAGGTCATGTAAGTGAACACTTAGAAAGTCCACCCTTCCCCACTCCGATCCCGAGAACTGAGTGGGCACTGGCCAGGCGTCAGTCCCTTCATCAGGAAGAACCCCAGGCCCCGTCACCCGCCCCTTCGGCCTCGGAGGGACAGGAGCCGCCGCCTGGCGTGTGAAAGTCTCCGAGATGCACCCCCTGCCAGGCCCTCAGCCCTGGAGAGGATGGTGGTGTCGGGGCTGAGGGACGCTGCGCTGGCGAGGGTCCAGGTGCTCGGGGGAGGGAGGGAGGTCAGGATTGTTCCCACGGTAACCATCTGTGTGGCCTTGGGGTGGGTAGCGTGGGGGTCAGACAGAGGTCAGGGCCTGGGCAGCAGGCATCTTGGATGGCAAAGCCATGTTTTTCAAGCTGAGACCTGGGCAAAGCGAAGGAGGCCTCCTCGGTTTTATCTTTGGATGGTCTCCGTCCAAGAAAAAGGAGAATCTTAAAAAAAAAAAAAAAAAGGTAGCTTCTTAGGGAGAGCCAAGAGGGAAATGCATGCTATGCAGCCTGTGGCTACAGATAAACTCCAGTGAAGGGGGAGTGGGGGGGGGGGCGGGAGGCCTCCCTGACAGCCCCTAACAGATAGATCCCTGCACTCCCAGGGGCCTGCGCTCCAGGGGGCACCGGGCCCTTGTGGTTAGAGGCCTGGCTTGATGCCCATCCTTGGACGGGCTGAGGGTCTAGCTGTACAGGAGACACCTGAGGCTGGAAGGAAGACTGCCCTTCCTTGAGCCTCAGTGTCCCCATGCGGCTGGTCTGGAGACCTCGGATCCTCTTTAGCTTTGACCTTCTCAAAGTGTGAGGCAGTCTGCCACTCACCCATCTCCGGGGGGACGTGGGGACACGTTAGACGCTGAGGACTCTTCCACACATTCCGGTGTCTGGGCTGGGGGTGTGGGCACCCGTGGGAGCATCGGGAGGACCTCTCACCTTCTCACCCCCCTGCACATCCTCTCGCTGCCCCGGACGAGAGAGCGCACAGGAGATGCATGCGTGGAAACACGCCGCCAGCCCCTCCCCTCCTCCCACGGGTGGTTCTGGGTTCTTTCTAAGGGCTATGCTGACTCCTTGACTCTTTAGTGTGCACAGAACCTGTGCTTCCTGGGACCGCAGTTCAGAGCTTCTGTGCACAGTGTCTCCTTGTCAGCTTCCCAGGCCTCTGAGGGGCCCATTCATTCACTCCTCAGTGTGTGCTGGGGGAGGGGGTGGGGCAGAGGGGCTCCAGGTGCTTTGTTCCTGCCCTCAGGTGGCCCACACCATCCGGCCCCTCAGGGCTCTGGGACAAGGAAGCTCACACTCCTCGTTCAGGGTGGAAGGCACTATCGGGGAGCTACACCGTCGGTGCTTCCCTCTGGACGGTCCCCATGTGCCCTGGGCCTCGCAGGAGGGAGCTCAAGAAGCACCCTCTTTGCTTGCTGTGTGGCTGCATGGCTGCCTGTGGGATATGAAGTGAAACTATACGATCCTGGTGCCACCGGCTGCCAGAGCGTGAGGGACACGGACCAGCACATCTCTGCCTCCCCCGGAGCGTGCCAGCGCTCCAGCCCTGCCGGGCCCTGCATCTGAGGAACTTTGCAGGGAGCCTTGTTTTAGGGCGGCCCCTGCCCCAGGAATCCTCCCTGCTTCTCCCTGCGTCCTAAGAGCAGGTCTGTGCACCCTGCCCAGCTGCCCCTGTTCTTACTCGGAGATGCGTGCGTTCGGTCGCTCATCCTCACCTCCCCATCCTCCCTGCGCCTCCTTCAGTAGCTCCCTGTCTCCTTCACGAAGGAGCAGGGATGCCCTTCCGTCAGGGATGATGGTGCTTTGCAAAATGCTTTGAAGCCAATGTTTCCATCAGCTTCTTAGAGTAACCACGGGTCATCAGGGCAGGAAGCCCTAGTGCCATTTTGCAGATGACAAAAGATTGGCCATATGTCCAGGCTCCCTCTGCAGTACGAGGTCATGAGGAGGCCAGAGCTCAGGGCTTTGGAGGCCAAGCCCCTGCCTGTCCGCTTTCAGCCACCCCCCCTTCTCAGTCCCCCCTCCACGGTCCCCTCTCTTGTCCCCCCAGCCTTTCCGCAGACGTCCCCACGCTGGAGGTGCTGGAGCGGGAGCTGGCCTGGCTGAAGGAGCACCTGTCCCAGCTGGGCTCCCCTGTGGTGTTTTGTCACAACGACCTGCTCTGCAAGAACATCATCTACGACAGCACTAAAGGTGCGGCTGCGTCAGCCCGGGCGGGCGGCAGGGTTCTGCTCCCCAGGCTGGTCCCGGGACAAGCACAGGAGACTTTTCACTTAGATCAGGGGTCCTCAAACTACGGGCCGCGGGCCACATGCAAATACAAATATTGTATTTGTTCCCGTTTTGTTTTTTTACTTCAAAATAAGATATGTGCAGTGTGCATAGGAATTTGTTCATAGTGTTTTTTTAAACTATAGTCCGGCCCTCCAACGGTCTGAGGGACAGTGAACTGGCCCCCTGTTTAAAAAGTTTGAGGACCCCTGACTTATATCCTAAATTTCATTTGTAGGAGAAAAATGGAAAGGGAAGCAATATCCCCCTTAGAAAAAGTCTGTGCCAGGGAACGGGCTCACCTGAAGGGTGTGGTGGAAGTCTTTCATGTACGGGCGCCCCAACCGACACGCCCCCCACGAAGGCTTTGGCCTCCCCACGCCATCCACGGCTGATCCAAGGCCCTTCCGTGGGCCCGGACCCAGACCTCCCCCAGGGAAACC
>NW_005872272.1:74983-79649 GCF_000147115.1 Myotis lucifugus | reverse complement strand
TTTAAATATATTTTTATTTCCACGGAAGGGACAGGGAGGGAGTTAGAAACAGCAATGATGAGAATCATTGATCAGCTGCCTCCTGCACACACCACCACCCCCACTGGGGACCAAGCCTGCAACCCAGGCATGTGACCTTGACCTGAATCGAGCCTGGGACCCTTTAGTCCGCAGGCCAACGCTCTATCACAGCCGTGGGCAAACTATGCCCGCGGGCCGGATCCGGCCCGTTTGAAATGAATAAAACTAAAAAAAAAAAAAAAGACCGTACCCTTTTATGTAATGATGTTTACTTTGAATTTGTATTAGTTCACACAAACACTCCATCCATGCTTTTGTTCTGGCCCCCCGGTCCAGTTTAAGAACCCATTGTGGCCCTCGAGTCAAAAAGTTTGCCCACCCCTGCTCTATCCGCTGAGCCAAACCGGCGAGGGCGGGAGCCCTCTGGTTTAAATCTGGCCCTCGACCATGCTGAGGACAGATGTCTTTACATGGGGAGAGCCCCAGGGACTAGCTCTGTGAGAGGGACAGCTGGAGTGGGGGAGGGCAGGTGGACAGATGGACAGACAGAAGGAAGCAGCTGAAGAATGCTGCTGAAGAGGTTGGGTGAGGCCAGCTTGCTGCGAGGCCAGCACAGGAGCGGTGAACTGCGCACAGCGTGACCGGGCTTGTCCAGGTCTCCAGGGCCGACCTCCGCGCTTCTCTACCCCACAGGTCACGTACGGTTCATTGACTATGAATATGCCGGCTACAACTACCAGGCTTTTGACATTGGCAACCATTTCAATGAGTTTGCAGGTGAGAGGGGCGTTGCTCTTTGGCCTGCGTCCAACATTCCCTCTGTATGTTGGCTGGCCAGGTCAGGGAGAGGATGGGAGGGGTCCTGTACTTGGGGGTGGAGCCTAGACAGCCCCTGTCCTCCGAAATATCCCAGCTCTGGGGCGGGGAGGTGGATGGGGAGCCACAGCCTGCATTGGAGAGCGCCAAGTCTCCTGGGGGAGGCAGGACCCACCTACACAGAGCACACCTGTGGCCAATCTGGCAGTTTGGTACAAAGTAGGAAGACATGCCCACATAGGATCCCTGGCTTGGCGTGTGACTTAGAAAAAGACCCCTTTCTCTGGGTACATGCAGCCCTCGCCAGCTGGGCCAGCACAGGACACCCTCAGC
This sequence comes from Myotis lucifugus, assembly GCF_000147115.1. Lineage (NCBI taxonomy): Eukaryota > Metazoa > Chordata > Mammalia > Chiroptera > Vespertilionidae > Myotis > Myotis lucifugus. Next base: position 78,479 of record NW_005872272.1, on the reverse strand, counting down.
CTCGACTCACCCCCTTGCCCCAGCTCCTTTCTGCCCAGTGCAACCTGCAGGCTTATAGACGAGGGCCCAGCAGGCAGGTAAGGAGCAGAACAAGCCGTAAGCAGCTCCTTGCCTGGGGGCATTATGAAAAGAACCTCGTTGCAACTAGTTAAAGTATGTCCTCTGCACCTTGGCTCCCTGACTGTAAATCCTGGCTCTGGTGCTTGCTGCCTGACCCTTGCCTTCTCTGTGCCTCTGTAGAATGGAGATAAAACACTAGGACCTGCTTCATAGTATCCATATGAGACACACACACACACAAGTACGGCACATACTAAGCAGATATTAGCACTGGCTGCTGATACCAGGACGGGAAGCCTTCTGCAGCCCGGAGACTGGAGCAGGGCTGGATGGTGGATGCGAAAGTGTTTCCTGGGAGTAGGCAGTGTGTACACAGAATCAGTGTGTAGGGAAGCAGGGTGATTGTGTCCAGCTTGAGAGCTTGTTGAAAAACAATTCCGTAGGATGAAAAGCTACTCCCTGGCCCTGGGGTTGGAGGGACACCCCAGGATGGCGGTGTGAGGTGCTCAGCAGCCCCTGAGGTTTAGGATCAGCCACTCCGCAGCCCAATCTAGGCCAATCAGGACCCTTCTGGAACCCCAGCTGACCAGGTCTGTTGGCCTATCGAGTGCTAATTGCACCAGAGGCTCAGCTGGGCAGAGCAGCTGAACTGTGGGGGTGGCACGAGCTGAGGCTGGCATCTGCAGGGCACTGGGGCCGTGCATGCTCAGCTGCCAGGCCCACTGACCTTTCCAGAAGGGATCATCCTTAAGCATGTTAAGTCCTTCTCACCCACCACAGGGAGCGAAGTCCAGCTGGAATTTCTCCCCAAAGGGCAGATTGCATCCTGCTCCTAAGTTGAGAATGAAGGAGGAGGACTGAGCATGGGGGAGGGGTGGGGGGAGGGCCAAGGAGGAGAGTGGGAGCTGGGGAGAGGGACCTCCAGGGTTTGTGGGAGCCAGGGGGCCTGTTACTGGGAGCTGGAAATCCGTGTTCCCATCCTGAACCCACCTCTAACCAGCTGCCTGACCTTGAGCAAGTATCTTCTCTCTGGGCCTTAGTTTCTGCATCTGCACAAGGAGATTCCTCCTAGCCATGCTCTTGGGGCCCTGGGCGACTGAGTGTGTTTCTCCAGAAACCTAAGGGAAGGAAAGAAGAGGGAGGAAGAGACCGGGGAAGGTGGTCCAATCCTAATTCTGTCTTAAATAAACTGCTGCTTTCTGTGCCAGCTCTAAAGCCCAGGCCTCTGCCACTGTGCCCAGGATGTGCCCAGGTGCTGGGCTGGCAGCTTGAGGACTCAAGGAAGGGCAGGCCAGAAGGGATGAAGGCCACCCAGTCCTGGCTGTTCCCCAGTCGCCTGGAGAATTGGGTGGGGGCAGGTGCCTTGGAACCTGTTGTGAACACTGTCCGTGATGTTTGAGTAGCCGGCCCACAGGAAGCAGCGTTTGAGTCACACGGAGCCCTTCGTTTGCCACGGAGAGATTTGGGCCCATGAGAGGAAAGGGCTTGTCCGAGGTTAACTGGAGGTCAGCATCGGACCTAAGACAGCTGAGCCCTGACTCAGTGCTGTGCCCCAGATGTGACATCGTGTTATATAGGGCACGGGGGAGACAGTGGTGCTAAGGGGGTCCCCATCACGCCCAGGACTATCCCTTGCCCCTCAACCAGTTCTGCTTCTCTCAGTGCCCCAGATAGGGTGGGGGGTCGACCCTCTACACATTATAGGTAACCAGCAGGCTGCATTCCTAGGCCCCGCCCAGCGAAGCAGGGAACACCTGAGCTGGAGGAGGCCCCAGGTGAGCCTTCTCCCAGCCCCTTCTGTGACGCCACTTCCCTCCCACCAGGTGTGAATGAAGTTGATTACTGCCTCTACCCTGGGAGGGAGACCCAGCTACAGTGGCTGCGCTACTACCTGCAGGCACAGAAGGGGATGGCCGTGACCTCCAGCGAGGTGCAGCGGCTCTACGTGCAGGTCAACAAGTTTGCCCTGGTGAGTGCGTGTGGCTTGGTGGCTGGCAGGGAGCAGGGCCGGGCGGAGCCAGGAGGTGGGACAGGGACCCACCCCCAGCTCCTGCCTCTCACAGCCTCGTGGTGGAGAAAACAGAGCCAGGGCCAGGTGTGAGGTCCCGGGGAACCCTACCCTAGAAGTGAGATCGAGGAAGAGCCCTCTTAGGCACCCCTATAATACTAAGGTGCCCTGTTCCCTGCTTCCCCCACCCCCTCAAGTCTAGGTTCTCCCTTTCCTGGAAACTACTTCCAGGAAATCTCAGCTTCCTATGTTAGCAGTTCTCTCACTTGGACCAGAAGTTCTTTCTAGTGTCTAACCTTAATCTTTCATGCTACAGTTAAACACACCCCTTCTTTTCTATAGCTTTCGGAGGAGATAGAGAATGAGTGTTAGCTCTAATCCTCCTTGTTAGCGTCCTCTGCTGACTCAGAGCTCGGTAAGCCTTTCCCGTCAGGCTCTTCCTGCTCCGATTACTGTGCTGTCGGTTCTTGACCCGTGTGCCACTTACTCGGGGTCATGGTTCCTGCCAGGTGTCCACTGGTGTGTGCCCAGGAGCATGCTAACTAGTCGTGTCAGCCATGCGTAAGCAAGTAAGTCAGCTGCCCCGAATTTCACAATCCACCGAAGAGCTGAAGTAAAATCGGTGCTTACCTGGGAGTTCAGCTGCCCTTTCTGTCCTCACGGCACAAAGCTGGTTCTCCTTCAGGCTCTTCCTCCTGGCTTGTTTCCCTCAATGCCTTTCTCTTGCTAAAGTTTCTAGTGGTCACTCATACTTGCGAATTGGCCTCCGCCCCCTCTAAATCCTGAAAAAGGCAGAAAGTGGAGGGAGGTACTGGATAGTCAACCCCAGAGCAAGCAGGACTTGGGCCGGGGTGGGGGACCCCAGCAGGGAAAGTACTGGTGTCACCGCTGTTTGTTGGGGGGGCAGCCGGAAGCTCGGCTCTCTGGCTTCCTGAACCTGGGGTGACCTGGGCCCCTGGGCGCCTCTGGCTCTGGGGGAAACCGTTGAAAGCACAGGGCCCAGATTCTGGCTTCTTATTCCCACATCTACACTCATTTTCCAACTCGACCACCTCCTGATAGAAGGTAGGGAAAGGTCACTTGAAGGGGTCGTCTAGCAGACCTGGCCTTGATGGCCATGTGGCTGGGGCACTGCTGAGGGGCACTAGCCCCCACCCCCTCCTGGACCTGTTGGCCTTGAAGCCTTGAGGAGGAGCTTCCCTGGCGCGGACGCCAGAGGTAACCTCTGTGTGGGCCGGGAGCACCATCTCGCCGACCCCCCGAGGGGGTTGGGGGAGAACCGACTCTGCTTGCCTTCTGCTAGAGGGAGTGGAGTCCCCAAATGCCACCTGGTGACCTCGCCTCCTGTGCTGGGGAGACCCCACCGTGTCCCTGCCAGCGTCACATGGTTCTGTGTTTGCCAGAGAGACTGCGCCCCTCGTGTACCCG
>NW_005872272.1:72986-74773 GCF_000147115.1 Myotis lucifugus | reverse complement strand
TCCCCACCAGCCAGCCAGGTCCAGGAGTCAGTGCTCCGGAGGAGGTCAGCAGCAGGTGCAGCTCTAGAAGGAGCCTGGATTCCATGCACCTGCCCTGCCTGGCGGGCGGGTGATTACACTTTCCCTGCCTCCTCCTGCAGCTCTAGGGCCCTGGCCACGGGGCTGGTGGGGAATGGGGTGGCTGCAAATCAGCCTGAAAGGTCATGAGCCCAGCCGTCATTCCTTAGCAGAGGGGTCAGCATTCCCGAGTGGAAGTGACTTGCTGAGGCCACTGGGTGGTTTCGTGCTTGCTGTGGGGGCTGTCAGACCCACTCCTCCTTCAGTGGCCCCCAGGGATGCGCTGCAGGCTGTACTGACACTACTCGGATACAGACTCCACGGGGTGGGGGTGGGGAGGTTACATCATGTGGGTACATATGCCTCTAAGGGCCAGGAATCACTTTGTTCTTCATTCTGGTCCAGTCTCCTCACCTGTCTCCTCCCCATCCATCCTGGTTTCAAAGTGTCCACAGCCATTAGAGGTCAAAAGCACAATGAGCTACATCACCATCAGGATGGCTACTCTCAGATAAACAGAACATAAGTGTTGGCAAGGACTCGGAGAAACGTGCAACGACTGTGGGAAGCGATACTGTTCTTCCTCAACAATTAGAGTGACTGTGTGACCCCGCAAGCTCACTGCTGGGGAGAAGGGGTGAAATCAGGGGCTCAAAGGGGTACCTTGACGCCCATGTTCGCGGCAGCATTTTTCACAATAGCCAAGAGTAGAAGCACCCCATGCCCATCGATGGATGAATGGGTCAACAAAATGTGGTGAATTCATGCACTAGAACATTATTCAGCCTTAAAAAGGAAATCACATCACGTGCTACCACACGAATGGACCTGAGGACATTGTACTAAGTGAAATAAGCCAGTTACAAACACAGAAACTGTAGGATCCCACTCTATGGGATAACGTCACAGGAACAGAAAGTAGAGTGGTGGTGCCAGGGGCTGGGGCGGGGACAGGGAGAGTTGCCGTTGGAGGGGTATAGAGTGTCAGTTTTGTAAAATGAAGTCCTCGAGATCTGTTGCTCAACAGTATGAATGCACTTAACATTGCTGAACTGCAGAACATCAAAAATGACCTTGTTGGAGAAGAGTAGGTTTAGTCTGTGCTGAGAAGAAAGTAAAATTATAATTGAAGTAAAAAAAAAAAAATCAGCCTGGGCTGGGTCGACCTGCCCGGACCTGGGTGGGCTGCGCTGGGGAGCGGCTGTGTGAGCCCCAGCACGGCTCCCCTCCTCACCCCAGCTCCCTCCCCTGTCTTCGCAGGTACGCAGTGATCCGATTCAACCAGTACTTCAAAGTGAAGCCTCAGGTGTCCGCCTTGGAGATGCCAAAGTGACCCGCGCCCCCTCCCTCCCCTCCCCATCTGCCTGGCAGGCTGGTTCTCCGGGACTGGGCTCTGTTCTGGGGTCTGCACCCTCGGACAAGGTGGGCGAGGGGCCAGGTGGGTACCCGGGGAGAAGGCTGCCAGCCCCTCGTGGGCGCTGCTGTGACCACATTCTCTTGTTTGGAGGCGCTGATGGACCTAGCTCTGGGGGTCCCCTTGACCTGGCCAGACCTGGGGGGGCGGGGGGGGGAGTGCCTGCAGCAACCAGAACTCAGACCACAGCCACCCCTGGGAAGCCAGCGTTCTCAGCCCCAGGCCAGGCTGGAGTCTGGGCTGCCTTAGAGGTGTCTTCGACCCACCACATGGCTTGGGGAGGGGGACAGTTGGGAGGGTCCTTTCTACCTCCAGT
>NW_005872272.1:63096-65648 GCF_000147115.1 Myotis lucifugus | reverse complement strand
GAAGCATGTGGCTCCAGGGAGGTGGGTCTGAAGCTGCCATGCCCCCCGGGGGGTAGACCTGCCAGGGGGGAGGGTCCTACAGTGTCCCCTGGCCATGAGCCCCGAAGACCAAGGAGCTCAGCCATCACCACCATGCAGGCCCTGCCATGTGGCCATGCCAGCAGGCGTGGTGGGGAGGGGGCCTGTGTCTACAAGGACACCCAAGTCCAGCCACCCAAGTCCAAGTACCAACAGAGTCCAGGTGAGCTGGCTGTGCCCCTGCCCGAGGCCAGGTCTTCCCAGATCAGTCTGTGAGCACCACCAGCTCCCCGTCGCTCTTCTCCTCGCCCTCCGAGTCCTCGTCCTCGCTGTACCGGTACATCTCCCCATCGGCCACCGAGTGCCTGTCCTCCGTGGCCTCGGCCTCCTCCCTGAGGCTGCAGGTGTTCACGATGACAGGCATGCTGGGGTCCAGGCTTCGGGGCACATAGTGCTCCACCGGGGGCTGTGCCACCCGAGGGTACAGCACTTCCGGGGCGCTCATCTGCACCTGGTCTGCCTGCGAGCTTCGGGCAGACAAGAGGCGGGTTACTCGGCATCTTCACCTCCCGCCACCTGCTCCCCTCCAGGCCTCCTCAGGCCATGCCCTCTCACTCCCACCCCACCCCCGTCTGCTGTCTGCTGGCCACATTCATTGTCAGCGACAGCCCCGCACGCACATGGAGTCTCAGGTCATGGGCGTGTTCAAGAGATTCCTGGAGGACTGTGCTTGAACCCCACTTATGGAAACTGTTTAAATGCTTGCTTTGGTCACGTCAGGAATAGCACCCCTGAATTTTTACTGAGTTTGTCAGAAATGGGATCCACAGGCACATTTCTCCAGGTGCATGCCAGTCCCCCACACAGTCACAAATGTACATCCTGGGCCACTAGGTTCCTGCCACACAGCTGCCCCTGCAGCCACACACGGAGCCCCAGCCACACACACACACACCTATGCACACAGCCAATTGAGAGGCACATGTAGTCACAAAGGCAAGTCATACATCAACGCCCAGCCGCTCACAAGAGCAGCACACGCGCACACATACACACACACACATGCACACGCACACGGTCTCAGCCGCCGGGGAGAGAGCCTGCTCACGGGGTCAGGTAGCTCTGGCGGGCGTCCTGGCGCCGGGTCCTCATCAGGGCCTTGTACTCGCCCACCCGCAGCCGTTTGCCCTCCACGATGCAGGTGCGCTTGGGCCGCGGCTTGTACTTGTAGTCGGGGTACTTCTCCAGGTGCTGCCGGCTCAGCCGGGCCTGCTCCTCGTAGTAGGGCTGCTTCTCCTGGTTGGTCATGGACTTCCAGCGGGAGCCTGGCCCAGCCCCGGGGGCAGGCAGTCAGCAGGGGCTCTGCCCACCACCCCCAGCCCCCTGCAGGCCCCGGAGGTGCCAGGAAGGTTTCGATTCCCAGATACATGTGAAAGCACTTGGCTGCTCCTTGGACGTCGAGCAAATGAATGAATGAAGTTGGCATGTATATGGGCATCCAACTGTCAGTTTAAGGTACAGCACCCACACACATTCCTACCTACCCAGCAACTTCGGGGAGGGAGGCCTCTTGTCTGCAGGATTTGCATAAACAAAAGAGCAGCTACCGCAGGCCCCCAATAAACAGGCGCCCTGCTCAGGACAGAGTATCTGGTGTCTGTGCTCACAGGAGACCAGCACAGACACTGAAGGGGCTTCTGTCTTGAAAACAACTGCCCTCTTCTCACCCCACCTGCCCCACCCTATACCCCACCTTGGCCTCCAATCAGGAAACCTCATTTAACGCTTTCTACTGCCCAGCCAGTGTTGCTCAGTGGTTAAGCATCAACCTATGAACCAGGAGATCACAGTTCAATTCCCAGTGAGAGCACATGCCCGGGTTATGGGCTCAATCCCCAGTAGGGGGTGTGCAGAAGGCAGCCAATCAGTGGTTTTTCAACCATCTCTCTCCCCTCTCCCTTCCTCTCTGAAATCAATAAAAAGCTTATATATTTTTTAAATGGTTTAAGACCCCAGGGCCCAGCTGTCCCACTTCCCGCCTGACTCCCACACCCCATCCGATTCCACCAGAGTTCAACACGGTGTGGACTGTCACCAGCAAGCCCCACGTGGATCCAGGAGGCCCCAGCCACCCTGTCCCGCTGGCCTGTGGCTCCGGGACCCGAGCTCCGCAGACCCCGCCCTCACCGAGGATCTTGCTGATGCTGGAGTTGTGCATGTCCGGGAAGGCCTGCAGGATCTTCCTGCGCTCGTCCTTGGCCCACACCATGAAGGCGTTCATGGGCCTCTTGATGTGGCTGCTGTTCCGGGACTCAGGGAAGTGGCGGGAGCCTGGGGGACAGGGGCGGAGTCAGCGGGGCAGCAGGAACAGGGAAGGGCCGTCTGTCGGGGCCAGCAGAAAGAGCACCCCACAGTTCACCACTAGGGCGCGCCAGGGGCTCCCACAGCACCCAGCAGAGGCCAGGCCAGGGGCCCAAGGACAGACAGATACATACGGGACCCCACAGACATGACCTGCCCACTCTGGGCCTGGT
>NW_005872272.1:59332-62996 GCF_000147115.1 Myotis lucifugus | reverse complement strand
CTGGGGACATGTCCAGGCTGATGAGGTCCTGGGATTGACGGGACAACCTGCACATCAGCCTCCCTCTGTCACCCCACTTCCCTCCTCCACCTCTCCCTTTGGTGGCCTCCAACCCTGCCTTCCCGCCCCTGGCCACCACATCTGTCCCCTGCTGCCAGGCACAGGGGAGTGGGGGCCCATACCTTCCGGAAGGGCGTGTTGGGGGAGCTGTCCAAGGCCCCGCTGTGGCTGTGCAGCAGCTGCCGAGCATCCTGGATGGCCTTGGTGACAGCGTCCCCTTCACCAAGGAAGCCTATGGGGCAGGAAGAGAAGGGACAGGGGAGAGGAGTTGAGGGCTCGCCCCAAGCCATGCCCCTCCTGTGCTCCCCCTGGCCCCTTCCCAGGGCTGTTGCACTGCACATCCTCAAGGGGGTGCCATTTACACTGGCTGTGGTGTCCGTAGACTGGAAGTAAGGATAGTACGCCCTGAGACTGTGCAGCCCAGGGGCCTGAACCACCTGAGGCCAGGGTGCCAGGCAGATATGGTGGGGGTGGCGGGGAGGAACTAAAAGGGGCCGACCAGACAGAGCAAGTCTAACCTAGAGGGGAAAGGTCATTCCCAAGGTCATATCACACACTATACTCTCCTCTAGATGAGGGCTAAGGGGAAGGTACAGGAGGTAGGAAGCTTACCCAAAGGCAGGCTGGGGGGGCTGGACTGCAGGTCCCGTGTGGGAGCCCCATGGCTGGGGGGGCGGGGTCCACAGTTGCTCATCTTCAAGCTGGGGGAGCTAGAGGTGTTGGGCAGCTCGAGGACCTTGGGCTTGGCTGTGAGGTTCAGGGGCTGGGAGGGTTCCTAAGGGAGATCCAGAGGCAGAGGGTGAGAGACACAGGGAGGCCCCCGCAGAGAGACAGAGGGGATAAGCATGCCCAGAACAGCCAAGGCGGCAGCCAGCCAGCCGACCAGCCCGGCTGGGGAGTGGCCGGAACGGTACCTGCAGCGGGTGGTGGGCGGCCATGGCCCCAGGCCTCTTCACAGCCGGGGCCTGGGGGCTGTGCAGCAGCTGGAGCGGATATTCCACTGCGGAGAAGGCGCAAGGAGAAAAGTCCAGGATGAGCATAGACAGCTTGGCGAGGTTCCAGCAGCACGAAGCGCACGAGGCTCGGAGCTGGCCCTGCTTGCTTCCAACCACTGTGCCCCAGGCCCGAGGTGCTGCGAAGGACCTCCTGAGCCCTCCCCACCACTGCCTGCTCGCCAACAGGCATCATCACCTGTCCTGCCCTTCCCAGCCTCGGGGCCTGGGTTCCAAGCCTACGGTGAAACGAGAACAGGACACCGTCTACTCACTCTACAGACACTTGTCTTTTGGACCTACTGTGTGCAGGGTACACAAGCAGCTACCTGTTGTACAGCCTGTCTCCTGTGCATTCTCTCACAATAATCCGTACTGTGCAGTATATAATAGGTGCTCAAGGCATGATCCCATTTTACAGATAAGGGAACAGAGACCTGGAGGAGTTAATGGGCTCCTGTCAATGGGAGCACTGACATTTGAACCCGGGTCCTCAGCCTGTCCTCCCCCCTCTGCACGGCACTCTCTTCTTCCTCGTCTACCTCAGCCTCCTCAGCCAGGCCCAGAATCAAGGAGTTGACAGTTCAGGTGGAGAGAGCGCCATGCATACAAATCACTAACCACGCGGCCCAGGGTCATCTGGGCCGAGTAGCTAGCATTCGAGAGAACTTTGTTCCAGACGGAGGGACTGGAGCAGGCTTCTTGGGGGGCGCTGAGACGTGAGCTGACGCTGGCAGGCGCGCGGGGAGCTGAAGTGGTGGTGTATGAGAGCAGGATGTGGGCAGTGAGGTGGGCACAGGGTGGGCAAGGTGGGCAAGGTGGGCTTGTGAAGGCTTAGCTCTGGAGCTCGGACCCCATGCTATAGGTGATGGGGCTCTGGGAAGGGGCATGTGTCGGCCTGCAGGCCCCCCTCCTTACTAGAATTCTGGAGCAAACGAGGCAGGTGGCAACCTGGCCACTCCAGGTCTTCCTCAGCTCATTTCATACCTCCCTTGTCCAGAAAGTATGTGGCCCCTCCCCTGAGCAGGCCCCTGCCCTCCTAACCCCTGCACCCTCCTCACCCCTGCGGCTCTGCTCTATGTTCACCTGGAATGGCCATGGTTTGTGCTGCTGCCCTCCCCTCCCCTTCCCCTCTCCCGCTTCCAACCTCCCCCCAGCCCACTGGAATCTTCCCTCAAGGCAGGGTCCGTGGGGCTGACAGGAGCTGTGCCCATGGCCAGAGGCGTGGTGGGGAACCTGTTGGACTCCCGGAACAGGGAGGGTGGCCGGAGTTGACGTAAAAGCTACTCCCCTTCCTGGGCCATTACAGGCAGCATGTCTGCCCTGCCCATGACCACTCACGAGGAATCCATAATCGTGGCCTAACACTTCTATCGCTGCCTCTGTCCCACTGTCACTGCCCTCGGTCAGGCTGTCGCCTGCTAGTGCTGGAGTCCCCTCAGCAGCCGCCTACCGGTGTTCTACCTTCAGGTGGTCCCCTCCATGCCCTGTCCCCCACAGCCAGCACGACAACACATCCTCTACTAAGGGTTCAAGCACACCCCCAGCCTACAAAATAGAGCCAACTCCACGCTCAGTTCCACTGCCTCCCCAGCAAGTCCCCGCCACCCGCTCACACACTCGCCTCCGTTCCAGGGCCTCTGCCTGCACCGCCTCGCCCGTGCCCTCCACCCTCACAGTCCACTCTCCCAGCACCCAGGCAAGCGCCAGCTCCTCAAGACACCTTCCCAGATTCCCTGGTTGCTGGCAAACTTCTCCCTCCCTCCCCAGACTAAATTCCTTGAGCTCCAAAGCCCACGCCGTGTCCCCCATGGCCATCCAACAACCACACAGCGCCTGATGCGGTCGGTGTTTCAGGGACAGGGCAGAGCGCGAGAGTGACGAGGCCAGGCGAGAACAAAAGCATACATTTGGGAGACGTACATGGACGGAGGCTCAGAGTTAACGTTTAAGATATTAATATTCATGCCCTAGCTGGTTTGGCTCAGTGGATAGAGCGTCGGCCTGCGGACTCAAGGGTCCCGGGTTCGATTCCGGTCAAGGGCATGTACCTTGGTTGCGGGCACATCCCCAGTAGGGGGTGTGCAGGAGGCAGCTGACCGATGTTTCTAACTCTCTATCCCTCTCCCTTCCTCTCTGTAAAAAATCAATAAAATATATATTTAAAAAAAAAAAAAAAAGATATTAATATTCTGGTGCAGTAAATGTAACAGAACTGGGGAGACTAGAGCAAGATCTGCTAAACAGGGAAAGCACTTGTGGTTTCCAATGTACTAGCTTTCATTCTCCCAGTGACATTCAGAAAACAAGGGATTCTTCCCCAACTGGTCGAGGCCGAGTAAAGACTACAGTGCATGTTCGTTAATGCGAGTGGTTACGGGTATCCCTCCGCCCCTCAGGGGACTGGCACCAAACTCACCTTGGATTGCATGAAATTGAATTAGGAGAGAGGGTAAGGTAGAGCTTACACAGGTGAAAAGGGAGACGGCGGACGGGCGGGAGGGGCAAGCCTCGGGAATTATGTATTGGGGCCGTTTGCGCCGGTTAAAAGAAAAGGAACACTGTGGTGAATGGACCCGGAGGGCGCAAAGGGCTGCGTTCGGGACGTTGGA
>NW_005872272.1:51134-58585 GCF_000147115.1 Myotis lucifugus | reverse complement strand
GGCCCACCGCCCCCTCCCCCCAGAGCCTTCGCCCCCCTCCTGCCCACCCGCTGAGGCCACACTGGCAAAGCCTGCGACCAAGGAGCTCCCCTCTAGGCCCTGAGAGTCCCGCCCCCTGGAAAGGAAGCCACACCGAGCCGGCCTACCTGCTCCTGCTGCTGCCGGGCCAGCTCCATCTGCTGCTGCTGTTTCTCGAACAGCATGGCAGCCATGTTCTTCTGCTCCGAGTGGGCGGTCAGGAGCTGGTCCCGCAGGGTGGACAGCTGATGGATCATGACCAGAAGCTGGAGCTCCTTCTCCGCCAGGCTCTCCTGGGTCCCTGTTCCGAGGGAAGCATTTCTGTTGCTCACCTGTCCAGCCATCCATCGTCTGATCCTTAGGAAACAACTATTCAGTCTCAGGCCCGTTAGGGGCGACAGTGGTGGCTGACACAGGAGCCTTGCCCTGGACGGGGCTCCGCATTGTGCTGTCGGACAACTAGCTGCCACCGGAAATGCCGACAGTGGAGCCTCTGGGCCCTGCCCGCCCCTTGGACACCCTCAAGTGCCCAGGGCCACAGGGTCAGGGTGCACAACCATCCCCCAGGAACGGCCCAGCGGACATGCTCGGACTTTGGAGCAAGACAGACCAGGGGTCAAATGCCCCTTTGCAGCCACCCTGCCTGGGAGCTGCTGGCAAGATGCCAACTTCCCAGCGCTTGAGTTTTTTAATCTACAAGTGAGCACCCGGGGTTGAAGGACAAGGAATGCAAAACTTTTAGTCCAGGATCTGGCACCCAACACCTGCTAGTGCTTCCCTGCCCTCCAACTTAGCCAACGCAGATGCAGAAGCACCAGCCCAAGGCCCCGTGCCTCGGAATTACTCGGAGTCTCTGGAAAATACAGATGCCCAGGCCCCCACCCTCTGGGGTTCACTCGGTAGGTGGGGGTAGCACCTGGGCATCTGCATTGCTTTAAAGTGTCCTCTGTGACGGAGACGCCCGCTTCACCAAGCAAGACATACGAACCTCGACGGACGGCCTTGCGAAAAACGTCTTGGAATTAGCCCTGACCCTACCACCCTCGTCAGCAGGCAAGGTCAAGACAACTAGTGGCGCCCTGGCTGGTATGGCTCAATAGATGGAGCTTCGGCCTGCAAACTGAGGGGTCCCAGGTTCGAGTCCAGTCAAGGGCACATGCCTAGGTTGTGGGCTCGATCCCCAGTAGGGGGCGTGCAGGAGGCAGCCAATCGATGACTATCTCATCATTGATGTTTCTTTCTCTCCCTCTCCCTTCCTCTCTGAAATCAATAAAAATATTTATATATTTTAAAAAAAGACACCTAGTGGCAAAATGAACCACAGGAATGAATGAACTGGTGAATTTGGACTTTTTTGAGTTTACTGACGTTTTAAATCTTTTGTTTTCCAGATAAAAGGAAACTTTTTTTCTCTTAAACTACCTGTGACTTAACAAGTTGGTAAATTATACCTTTGTAAGCAGTAGTGAAACGGTTATATTTTTCTCCCTACCTGCTCTCTCCAGAATTTGAAAACTCTTAATAAGTGTTATTCATTTATGGCAATATGGTTATTTGCATTGGTTCGGTATGACTCTGTTCTCTTTATAACAGGACACAATTGAAAACTGGTTTTAAGGCTTTGATGGGAATGTCGTATTTGAGAGAGATGCATAGACTCAGATAGGAACAGACAGCTTTAAGGAATTAAGATTGACCTATGGAAGCCAATAAAAACTTGGAAATATTGGCCTGGCACCTTGCTTACAGGGTTCCCAGCAGCCTTACCATGTGGGTAAAGAATGTCCCTTCTTGGCAGGTGTAGAAACCTCAGGAGAAGAGAGGAACCTATAGGTATTGCAGTCAACATCTGGTGGCAAGGCCCTGCCTTGCCTTGCCTTGTCAGGCCTTGAGAGGCCTTGTTAAATTCAATCTGCATATTTCTTATGAAAAATTCCAGCAAAGTAGATTTAAAAGAGCTATGTGGTGCCTAGCTGGCATGGCTCAGTGGTTGAGCGTCGACCTATGAACCAGGAGGTCATGGTTCAATTCCCAGTCAGGGCTTATGCCCTGGTTGCAGGCTTGATCCCCAGTAGGGGGCGTGCAGGAGGCAGCCGATCAATGATTCTATATCATCATTGATGTTTCTCTCTCTCTCTCTCCCCTTCCCTTCCTCTCTGAAATTAATTATAAAAAATATTTTTTTAAAAAAGAAGCTATGTGATTAATTACTATTCTTGCTGAACTTATACAAATAATCAGGCCAAATTTATTGAAACTAGACAAATTTTACAAGTCTTAATGTGGCTTTCTTTGGTAAAGATGGGAGTGAATTTAGAGAGAAAATATGTTTCAATACAAACTATAATAGACCTTGTGGATATGAGATTCTAGTGCTGTTCATTGTCTTTTGAGTTTTTAAGATTTTCTACCTATAAACTGGACTGGATCCTGAGTTTTTTGTTTTCTTAAATATTTGACTGCAGCCCTTCAAACTAACATTTTCACTTTCCCATCCTTTGACTTAGAATCACTGAGCACTAAAACCGCCCCTTCCCAAGGCCATAGAAGCTAAAGAGGGACAACTTAATGTAGATCTCAGAGAAGTCACCCCAACAGTTCATCTCCGGTCAATCTTTGTGCCGGCAGCAGGAAGATCACCAGACATTCACATGCAGACCACTGCCTTCTCTCCATCTGAAGATGCTTCGAGCCAGACATCTAGAAATCTTAACTGCCTGCCTTCAGAACTCAGAAACCGAGATTACAGTCTGCTTCAATCATTAACCTTGGTTTTTCTTTTGTTTCCATAGCTGCCTCTTAATGAAAACCTGGCTGCTTGCACCATGGGCATGACTTTGGGAGCCCACGGGCACCCTGCCTCCTGAAATGAGATACGGCTTTGGCCACCCCAACACGTGCTGCTGCGGTGTGCGATGGTTTTGAGCTAAAGGCAATCTCAGCCTCAGGCTCAAGAGAAACCTCTGCCCCACCTTTTACTAGTAACTTCCTAAAAGAACTTGAATGAGGGGCCTTGCCCATAATAAGAAATTATCAGCAGCAACCTCCTTTTAACCCACCTATATGACAGGGAAACATTTTATTTACTGAACATCTGCTCTTCTTGGCATCCTGCAGTGACCCTGTGACGCTCCCAAGGCATCTCACCGCATCCCTGGCTCAGTGTCTTATAACCTCACCCCCCTTTCTATCTCTGAACCTCTCCTGCTAGTGGGGTCCCTGACTCTCTCCTGTAGGTGGGGTCCCCATACATATGTATGTATTACATTTGGTTATTTTCTCCTGCAAATAAATAAAGCGCCCTGTGTGCGTGTGATCAACTGCCTGGGGAAAATGATCTCCAATGAACCACTCAGCACCCTTGAAGTCACTCAGTGGGGTCCTGTGACCTAGAAATCATTTTCAAACATGAAAAGGAATGTTCAGGTCAGTTTATAGTTAGACCTGGGAAGTGGCAACGACATGCCAAGGTCACCAGGGTCCCTGCTAAGAGCCGGAACCCATATCCAGGAGACTCCCTTCCCGCCAGGCCTCTCCCGCCCGGGGGTGAGTGAGCAGACCTCACGCTTGACCGGAAGGCAGGCAGGAGTCCGGCGGCACAGGCCGGCTCTGAGAGCAGAGAGCCCCGAGAACTGCCCTGTAGGCCTGGACTGCGCGGTCAGGCTGGGAGAAGGGGCAGGGGTTCAGCCATCCCTCCCCTGTCCTGCCCGCCCCCAGGGCCTTCACCTTTGACATCTTTTGTTTCCACAGAGCTTCTTCCCAGAAACCTCTCCTTCCAGTCACTGGACAGCAGCTTCTCGATGGCCGGCACAACTGGAAGGCACCAAAGGCGTGAGGACCACACCGTCCCCACTCCGCCCTGCCCAGGCCCATCTCCAAAAAGGCAGATTTATTTATTCCCTTTTTACATCTCTTACGCTTACCCTCCTTTAGATTTCGGTTGAAGTCCAGCTTCTCCTGGCTCCCAGAAGCAGCCTCAGAGTCGCCCGGTCTCTTGGGTTCGGGGGACACGTTGCTCTCTGGTGAGCTGCAATCCTAAGGACACACCGGATGCCACTGTCACCTCCAGGAGAGGGGGGCAGGCTGCCGCCAGGGCCGAGCACCCCGGAGATGTACACTGTGGGGCCCTCCCTCCCACCTTCCCTACCTTTGCTCTGATTTGCCTGATTTCCTAAAGAGAATAAAAGGCTTAAAGATAAGCGACCAGGCTCAGTCCAGGCTGTGACTCAGGTCCTGGATCTCACATGAGTCCCTGAACTTCTCTGAACCTGCCTCTGCCTCTGCTGAGAATGGAAACACACCCGTCACGGGATTGTGCTGGAATAAAGGGAGCCAATGCCTGTGGCCAAAAGCCAGCTTATTGCTCCTCTGCATACACATACCCACCACTCCACCCAGGTGGGTCACCCCAAGACCCCACCCAACACACTGCGGATGGATCACGAGAATTCTCGTGTTTTCTGTTCTGAGGCTTGTGGCCAATCACGAGAATTCTTTAAAAAGATGTTAGCTTGTAAGAACATGTAACAAATAACTTCAAAATGCAATGGGCATTTAATTGTAAAGCGTGCCTTTAACATTTATGTAAAACGTTTTTTGTACTCGTTCAACAGAAACTTATCTGGCTACTGGGTAAAGCTAGCAATAAAAGTACTGGTCCGCAGTGTGTAGACACTGACCCCTCTCTCCTCTTCTCCTCTGACTCTTCTCCTCTAAGATCCAGCTTCAGGCCCCACTCCTCCAGGAAGCCTCCCCTGATCACCACCCAGCCTCCTAACCTGCTCCCACACATGCCTCTAGGCTGGACCCCTGCTCAGAAAGAACCCTACAGCTCTCCTATTTTCTCCTCACTTGGCTTTTAATTATATATTCATTCCCTTTTTACATCTCTTACATGGAATCACAGAATTCCTCAGAGCTGCCAGAGTCCTTACTGCTCCTGTAGTTCAGCTCCTTCATTTTGAGGAGGAGGAATTGTGTTGTCCTAATGGCAACTTAACCCTGGCTGTGGTTATAAGGCTGGTTTTCTTAAATCAGATGAAAAGGCCGGTAGATTACCTCTAAGCTAAACTCTGAGTGTAACTATCCTATCTTCCCAACTAGTCCTTGGGTAAGGACTGGCCACACAGGTGAGCGTCCATGTCCACTCGGACAGGTGGCCCCAGGCTTGGCAGCTCCTCCCCACTCACCTAAGTCTTGCCCCAGAGATGACCATTTCTGCCTGCTCCCTCCATCCAGCTGGGGGCTGGGGGCGGGGCGGGTGTTCATGGATGTGGTGGGACACTGACCCACGAGCCCCTGGGAAAGCGCTGGGCACCTGGGCTAGAGCCTCGGGGGTCAGCACCATCCTGGGAGGCTCGGGCTGGGTCTCCGGGCCTGGGGGTCAAGCTGTGGCAGCCGAGCCCTGGGGGGCCTCGTGGCCGGGCTCCCTGCTTCCCCTCGGACTTGACGGCGCAGTTCACCCATGGTGCCACCGCCATCCAGGGCCAGCTGGGCAGAGCCGGGGCTCCTCATGGACATCCTGAGGGAGGAGGCAGAGTGAACGAGGCGCGTCCGGAGACCCAGGCAGCTCCTCCTCCCCCCCGCCCCAGCGGTCCCACACAGCACCATACACACCCCAGCGGGTCCCACACAGGCATCATACACACCCCAGCGGGTCCCACACAGGCATCATACACACCCCAGCGGGTCCCACACAGGCATCATACACACCCCAGCGGGTCCCACACAGGCACCATACACACCCCAGCGGGTCCCACACAGGCACCATACAAGACGGAAGCTCCCACTGGGGGCCCCCAGTGTACACATATTTGTAATGTTACCAAAATTTAAAAATCAAGAAGGTATCACATAAAAATCTGGATTTGAACTTCTTTTTTTTAATATATATTTTATTGATTTTTTACAGAGAGGAAGAGAGAGGGATAGAGTTAGAAACATCGATGAGAGAGAAACATCGATCAGCTGCCTCCTGCACACTCCCTACTGGGGATGTGCCCGCAACCCAGGTACATGCCCTTGACCGGAATCGAACCTGGGACCCTTCAGTCCGCAGGCCGACGCTCTATCCACTGAGCCAAACTGGTCAGGGCTTTAACTTCTCTTGAAGTCGGCCTGTGGCAGCAATTGGCTGGAAACGAGGTACCCCCATGGACAGGCCAGTCTGCCTTACTCCCCACCACCCCACCACTCCCGAAAAGGGAAACCAAGGATCAGCTACCCTGTATCATACGGTTATCCTCTGTTTTCCTCATAGTAGAGATGATAAAACAGAACTGTTTCGTATATCCACGTATCTACCAAAGGTGGGAAAAGAGCAGGCTGAGAGGTGGATGAGGGGCTTTAAGAAAATCGTGTCCTTTGATGTAGCTAGTCTCCGTGAGAGCTGGCCAGCAGGCATCTGCGATCCCCGGCTTAAGCACTCTGCTCCCACTGCTGCCTGCCTCCCTACCTGTCACCCCTAGAGTGGCAGCGCAATCCCAGGGTCCTGGGGAGGGGTTGCCAGGGGTCATGCCAGGCTCAGGGCCAGAGAGGCAGACAGATCCCCACAGCTCCCCTGCTCACCCTCCAAAGTCACGTAGACGAGGCCAGCGGGGTCCCACAGCAGGTTCCACCGAGTAATGCCTGGGTCCTGCCTTGGACACTCAACTAGCTGCCGAGTGACCTTGAGTGAGTAACTTTTCCTCTCCACACCTCAGTTTCCTCATCTGTAAAATGGGCTGGGAACTGTGACTGTACAGTGTCTGGAACACCACCAGGCAGCAGTAAGCACCTACGTGGCCTGTTAAACCACGGCCAGCTGGGATGATGCAGCACAAGGAAAACCACCTCAGCGGGGCCTGGAGGCTCAGAGGCCAAGTCGTGGGTCCCTCACGAACCAGAGGCTCGCGGGTGGGGCGGGGACCTGTTTTAACAAGCCCTCCAGGTGGTTCTGAAACATACGGCTTCGAGAAGCATTGTTAAATAAAATTGTTTTTACGTGGGCATTCATTTTTTAAGGAGGGGAGTGCCAGGCAAAAATCAGATGTAGTAAAACATCCCTTAAATTAAACTGCAGGTGCACTGTATCTGTCTAGTGCATCAACTCTGTGCAACTCAATGTTTCTCGTGACCCGTAACACATGACAGAATGTGCCGCATACAACACACTACATAAGTGAAAAGGCCTTACAGCTGAGTAAGATGTGTTTGATTTGGTGCCATCCTACAGGTCAGCCCAGACTCTGCTGCCACTTGCGGAGGGCAGGGTGCCCTGGGGCTGGTGCGGGACCCAGGACAGGGCACTGCAGGGCGAGGGGGCGGGGGCAGGCCTGACCCTGGGAGCGCCGGCCCAGGAGCCGAGACCACAACCACCAGCTCACCAGGGCTTTGGGGTCCAGCTCAAGAAGTGCCCTTTCACCAGCCAGGGACCTGGAGAGCATCCAGGAAGT